>NW_028256613.1:0-13851 GCF_048593485.1 Apis florea | reverse complement strand
TTCAGAATAGTGGATGGCTATTTTTGATTTTTTAAAATTTCTTAGTATCTGAACCGCTGTATCTTATCTTCTAGTTGGCGTATATAGGATTTTCTTGGCTCGTTTCAAGCGCGATACTCTCCTCTTTCGACTCATTTCATTCGGGTTTTTCGGAGAGAAAAGGTTCAGACGCTATATTCAAAAGATTGGAGGGTATTTTTGATTTTTTAAAATTTCGATGTCTTTAAACCGCTGTATCCTGTCTTCTAGTAGGTGTATTTAGGATTTTTTTGGCTCATTTCAAGCACGATACTCTCCTCTTTCGACTCATTTCAATCGGGTTTTTCGGAGAGAAACGGTTCAGACGCTATATTCAAAAGAGTGGAAGGCTATTTTTGATTTTTTAAAATTTCGGAATATTTAAACCGCTGTATCTTATCTTCTAGTAGGCGTATTTAGGATTTATTTGGCTCGTTTCAAGCACGAAGCTCTCCTCTTTCGACTCTTTTCATTCCGGTTTTTCGGAGAGAAACGGTTCAGACGCTATATTCAAAAGAGTGGCAGGGTATTTTTGATTTTTTAAAATTTCAGAATTTTTAAACTTCTGTATCTTATCTTCTAGTAGGCGTATTTAGGATTTTTTTGGCTCGTTTCAATCGCGGAACTCTCCTCTTTCGAATCATTTCATTCGGGTTTTCGGAGAGAAACGGTTCAGACACTATATTCAAAATAGTGGAAGGGTATTTTAATTTTTTAAAATTTCGAAGTTTTTAAACCGCTGTATCTTATCTTTTAGTAGGCGTATTTAGGATTTATTTGACTCCTTACAAGCGCGAAACTATCCTCTTTCGAATCATTTCATTCGCGATTTTCGGAGAGAAGCGGTTCAGACGCTATATTCAAAATAGTGGAAGGGTATTTTTGATTTCTTAAAAGTTCGAAGTATTTAAACCGCTTTATCTTATCTTTTAGTAAGCGTATTTAGGATTTTTTTGGCTCCCTACAAGCGCGAAACTCTCCTCTTTCGAAACATTTCATTCGGGTTTTTCGGAGAGAAACGGTTCAGACGCTATATTTAAAATAGTGGAAGGGTATTTTTGATTTTCTAAAATTTCGGAGTGTTTAAACCGCTGTATCTTATCTTTTAGTTGGCGTATTTCGGATTTTTTTGGTTCACAACAAGCGCGAAACCCTCCTCTTTCGAATCATTTAATTCGGGTTTTTCGTAGAGAAACGGTTCAGACGCTATATTCAAAACAGTGGAAGGGTATTTTTGATTTTCTAAAATTTCGGAGTGTTTAAACCGCTGTATCTTATCTTTTAGTTGGCGTATTTCGGATTTTTTTGGTTCACAACAAGCGCGAAACCCTCCTCTTTCGAATCATTTAATTCGGGTTTTTCGTAGAGAAACGGTTCAGACGCTATATTCAAAACAGTGGAAGGGTATTTTTGATTTTTTAAAATTTCGAAGTTTTAAAACCGCTGTATCTTATCTTCTAGTAGGCGTATATAGGATTTTTTTGGCTTATTTCAAGCGCGAAACTCTCCTCTTTCGACTCGTTTCATCTCGGTTTTTCGGAGAGAAACGGTTCAGACGCTATATTCAAAATAGTGGAAGTGTTTTTTTGATTTTTTAAAATTTCGGAATTTCTAAACCGCTGTATCTTATCTTCTAGTAGGCGTATTTAGGATTTTTACGTTCATTTCAAGCGCGTAACTCTCCTCTTTCGACTCATTTCACTCGGGTTTTTCCTAGAGAAACGGTTCAGATGCAATATTCAAAATAGAGGAAGGGTATTTTTGATTTTTTAAAATTTCAGAATTTTCAAACCGCTGTATCTTATCTTCTAGTAGGCGTATTTAGGATTTTTTTGGCTCCCTTCATGCGCGAAACTCTCCTCTTTCGACTCATTTCATTCGTGTTTTACGGAGAGAAACGATTAAGACGTTATATTCAAAAGATTGGAGGGTATTTTAGATTTTTTAAAATTTCGATGTCTTTAAACCGCTGTATCTTATCTTCTAGTAGGCGTATTTAGGATTTTTTTGGCTCGTTTCAAGCGCGAAACTCTCCTCTTTCTACTCGTTTCATTCCGGTTTTTCGGAGAGAAACTGTTCAGACGCTATATTCATAATAGTGGAAGGGTATTTTTGATTTTTTAAAATTTCGGAATTTTTAAACCGCTGTATCTTATCTACTAGTAGGCGTATTTAGGATTTTTTTGGTACATTTCAGGCGCGGAACTCTCCTCTTACGAGTCATTTCTTTCGGGTTTTTCGGAGAGAAACGGTTCAGACGCTATATTCAAAAGATTGGTAGGGTATTTTTAATTTTTCAAAATTTCGAAGTTTTTAAACCGCTGTATCTTATCTTCTAGTAGGCGTATTTAAGATTTTTTTTGCTCGTTTCAAGCGCGAAGCTCTCCTCTTTCGACTTATTTCATTCGGGTTTTTCGGAGAGAAACGGTTCAGGCGCTATATTCAAAATAGTGGAAGGGTGTTTTTGATTTTTTAAAATTTCGGAGTATTTAAACCACTGTATCATATGTTCTAGTAGGCGTATTTAGGATTTTTTTGGCTCGTTTCAAGCGCGAAACTCTCCTCTTTCGACTCTTTTCATTCCGGTTTTTCGGAGAGAAACGGTTCAGACGCTATAATCAAAATAGTGGAAGGCTATTTTTGATTTTTTAAAATTTGGGAGGTTCTGAACCGCTGTATCTTATCTTCTAGTGGGCGTATTTAGGATTTTTTTGGCACGTTTCAAGCGTGAAACTCTCCTCTTTCGACTCCTTTCATTCGGGTTTTTCGAAGAGAAACGGTTCAGACGCTATATTCAAAAGAGTGGAAGGGTATTTTTGATTTTTTAAAATTTCGGAATTTTTAAACCTCTGTGTCTTATCTTCTAGTAGGCGTATTTAGAATTTTTTGGCTCATTTCAAGCACGAAACTCTCCTCTTTCGAATCATTTCATTCGGGTTTTTCGGAGAGAAACGGTTAAGACGCTATATTCAAAATAGAGGAAGGGTATTTTTGATTTTTTAAAATTTCGGAATTTTTAAACCGCTGTATCTTATCTTCTAGTAGGCGTATTTAGGATTTTTTTGCTCATTTCAAGCGCGGAACTCTCCTCTTTCGACTCCTTTCACTCGGGTTTTTCGGAGAGAAACGGTTCAGACGCTATATTCAAAATAGTGGAAGGGTATTTTTGATTTTTTAAAATTTCGGAATTTTTAAACCTCTGTATCTTATCTTCTAGTAGGCGTATTTAGGATTTTTTTGGCTCATTTCAATCGCGGAACTCTCCTCTTTCGACTTATTTCTTTCGGGTTATTCGTAGAGAAACGGTTCAGACGCTATATTCAATATAGTGGAAGGGTATTTTTGATTTTTTAAAATTTCGGAATTTTTAAACCGCTGTATCTTATCTTCTTGTAGGCGTATTTAGGATTTTTTTGGCTCCCATCATGCGCGAAACTCTCCTCTTTTGAATCCTTTCATTCGGATTTTTCGGTGAGAAACTATTCAGACGCTATATTCAAAATAGTGGAAGGGTATTTTTGATTTATTAAAATTTCGGAATTTTTAAACCTCTGTATCTTATCTTCTAGTAGGCGTATTTAGGATTTTTTTGGCTCCCTTCATGCGCGAAACTCTCCACTTTCGACTCATTTCATTCGGGTTTTTAGGAGAGAAACGGTTCAGTCGCTATATTCAAAAGATTGGAGTGTATTTTTGATTTTTTAAAATTTCGATGTCTTTAAACCGCTGTATCTTATCTTCTAGTAGGCGTATTTAGGATTTTTTTGGCTCGTTTCAAGCGCGAAACTCTCCTCTTTCGGCAGCGTTTCATTCCGGTTTTTCGGAGAGAAACGGTTCAGACGCTATATTCAAAATAGTGGAAGGGTATATTAGATTTTTTAAAATTTCGGAATTTTTAAACCGCTGTATCTTATCTTCTAGTAGGCTGATTTAGGATTTTTTTGGCTCATTTCAATCGCGGAACTCTCCTCTTTCGACTTATTTCATTCGGGTTTTTCGGAGAGAAACGGTTCAGATGCTATATTCAAAATAGTGGAAGGATATTTTTGATTTTTTAAAATTTCGGTATATTTAAATCGCTGTATCTTATCTTCTAGTAGCGTATTTAGGATTTTTTTGGCACCCTTCATGCGCGATACTCTCCTCTTTCGACTCATTTCATTCGGTTTTTTCGGAGAGAAAAGGTTCAGACGCTATATTCAAAAGATTGGAGGATATTTTTGATTTTTTAAAATTTCGATGTCTTTAAACCGCTCTATCTTATCTTCTAGTAAGTGTACTTAGGATTTTTTTGGCTCATTTCAAGCGCGAAACTCTCCTCTTTCGACTCTTTTCATTCCGGTTATTCGGAGAGAAAAGGTTCAGACGCTATATTCAAAAGAGTGAAAGGCTATTTTTGATTTTTTAAAATTTCGGCGTATCTAAACCGCTGTATCTTATCTTCTAGTAGGCGTATTTAGGATTTTTTTGGCTCGTTTCAAGCGCGAAACTCTCCTCTTTCGACTCTTTTCATTCCGGTTTTTCGGAGAGAAAAGGTTCAGACGCTTTATTCAAAATAGTGTTTTTGATTTTTTAAAATTTCGGAATATTTAAACCGCTGTGTCTTATCTTCTATTAGGCGCATTTAGGATTTTTTCGGCTCACTTCAAGTGCAGAACTCTCCTCTTTCGACTCATTTCATTCGGGTTTTTCGGAGAGAATCGGTTCAGACGCAATATTCAAAATACTGGAAGGGTATTTTTGATTTTTTAAAATTTCGGAATATTTAAACCTCTGTATCTTATCTTCTAGTAGGCGTATTTAGGATTTTTTTGCTCATTTCAAGAGCGAAACTCTCCTGTTTCGACTCCTTTCATTCTGGTTTTTCGGAGAGAAACGGTTCAGACGCTATATTAAAATAGTGGAAGGATATTTTTGATTTCTTAAAACTTCGAAGTTTTTAAACCTCTGTATCTTATCTTCTAGTAGACGTGTTTAGGATTTTTTGGATCATTTCAAGCGCTAATCTCTCCTCTTTCGACGCATTTCATTCGGGTTATTCGGAGAGAAACGGTTCAGACGCTATATTCAAAATAGTGGAAGGGTATTTTTGATTTTTTAAAATTTCGGAGTATTTAAACCGTTGTATCTTATCTTCTTGTAGGCGTATTTCGGATTTTTTTGGCTCCCTCCATGCGCGAAACTCTCCTCTTTTGAATCCTTTCATTCGGATTTTTCGGTGAGAAACTATTCAGAAGCTATATTCCAAATAGTGGAAGGGTATTTTTGATTTTTTAAAATTTCGGAATTTTTAAACGTCTGTATCTTATCTTCTAGTAGGCGTATTTAGGATTTTTTTGGCTCCCTTCATGCGAGAAACTCTCCTCTTTTGAATCCTTTCATTCCGGTTTTTCGGAGAGAAACGTTTCAGACGCTATATTCAAAATAGTAGAAGGGTATTTTTGATTTTTTAAAATTTCGGAATTTTTATACCTCTGTATCTTATCTTCTAGTAGGCATATTTAGGATTTTCTTGGCTCATTTCAACCGCGAAACTCTCCTCTTTCGATTGATTTTTTGGGGTTTTTCAGAGAGAAGCGGTTCAGACGCTATATTCAATAAAGTGGAAGGGTATTTTTATTTTTTAAAATTTCGGAATTTTTAAACCGCTGTATCTTATCTTCTGGTAGGCGTATTTAGGATTTTTTGGCTCATTTCAAGCGCGAAGCTCTCCTCTTTCGACTTATTTCATTCGGGTTTTTCGGAGAGAAACGGTTCAGGCGCTATATTCAAAAGAGTGGAAGGGTATTTATGATTTTTTAAAATTTCAGAATTTTTAAACCGCTGTATCTTATCTTCTAGAAGCGTATTTAGAATTTTTTTGGTTCATTTCAAGCACGAAACTCTCCTCTTTCGACTCATTTCATTCGGGTTTTTCGGAGAGAAAGGTTCAGACGCTATATTCAAAAGATTGGAGGGTATTTTTGGTTTTTTAAAATTTCGATGTCTTTAAACCGCTGTATCTTATCCTCTAGTAGGTGTATTTAGGATTTTTTTGCTCATTTCAAGCACGAAACTCTCCTCTTTCGACACATTTCATTCGAGTTTTTCGGAGAGAAACGGTTCAGACGCTATATTCAAAAGAGTAGAAGGCTATTTTTGATTTTTTAAAATTTCGGTGTATCTAAACCGCTGTATCTTATCTTCTAGTAGGCGTATTTAGGATTTTTTGGCTCGTTTCAAGCGCGAAACTCTCCTCTTTCGACTCTTTTCATTCCGGTTTTTCGGTGAGAAACGGTTCAGACGCTATATTCAAAAGAGTGGTAGGGTATTTTTGATTTTTCAAAATTACGAAGTATTTAAACAGCTGTATCTTATCTTCTAGTAGGCGTATTTAGGATTTTTTTGGCTCATTTCAAGCGCGGTACACTCCTCTTTCGACTGATTTCATTCGGGTTTTTCGGAAAGAAACGGTTCAGACGCTATATTCAAAATAGTGGAAGGGTATTTTTGATTTTCTAAAATTTCGGAGTGTTTAAAACGCTGTATCTTATCTTCTAGTAGGTGTATTTAGGATTTTTTTGGCTCATTTCAAACGCGGAACTCTCCTCTTTCGACTCATTTCATTCGGGTTTTTCGGAGAGAAAAGGTTCAGACGCTATATTCAAAAGATTGGAGGGTATTTTTGATTTTTTAAAATTTCGATGTCTTTAAACCGCTGTATCTTATCTTCTAGTTGGTGTATTTAGGATTTTTTTCGATCATTTCAAGCGCGAAACTCTCCTCTTTCGACTCATTTCATTCGGGTTTTTCGGAGAGAAACGGTTCAGACGCTATATTCAAAATAGTGGAAGGGTATTTTTGATTTTTTAAAATTTCGGAGTATCTAAACCGCTGTATCTTATCTTCTAGTAGGCGTATTTAGGATTTTTTGGCTCATTTCAAGCGCGAAGCTCTCCTCTTTCGACTTATTTCATTCGGGTTTTTCGGAGAGAAACGGTTCAGGCGCTATATTCAAAATAGTGGAAGGGTATTTATGATTTTTTAAAATTTCAGAAATTTTAAACCGCTGTATCTTATCTTCTAGTAGACGTGTTTAGGATTTTTTGGATCATTTCAAGCGCTAATCTCTCCTCTTTCGACGCATTTCATTCGGGTTATTCGGAGAGAAACGGTTCAGACGCTATATTCAAAATAGTGGAAGGGTATTTTTGATTTTTTAAAATTTCGGAATTTTTAAACCGTTGTATCTTATCTTCTTGTAGGCGTATTTAGGATTTTTTTGGCTCCCTTCATGCGCGAAACTCTCCTCTTTTGAATCCTTTCATTCGGATTTTTCGGTGAGAAACTATTCAGACGCTATATTCCAAATAGTGGAAGGGTATTTTTGATTTTTTAAAATTTCGGAATTTTTAAACGTCTGTATCTTATCTTCTAGTAGGCGTATTTAGGATTTTTTTGGCTCCCTTCATGCGAGAAACTCTCCTCTTTTGAATCCTTTCATTCGGATTTTTCGGTGAGAAACTATTCAGACGCTATATTCAAAATAGTGGAAGGGTATTTTCGATTTTTTAAAATTTCGGAATATTTAAACCTCTGTATCTTATCTTCTAGTAGGCGTATTTAGGATTTTTTTGGCTCCCTTCATGCGCGAAACTTTCCACTTTCGACTCATTTCTTTCCGGTTTTTCGGAGAGAAACGTTTCAGACGCTATATTCAAAATAGTAGAAGGGTATTTTTGATTTTTTAAAATTTCGGAATTTTTATACCTCTGTATCTTATCTTCTAGTAGGCATATTTAGGATTTTCTTGGCTCATTTCAATCGCGAAACTCTCCTCTTTCGATTGATTTTTTGGGGTTTTTCAGAGAGAAGCGGTTCAGACGCTATATTCAATATAGTGGAAGGGTATTTTTATTTTTTAAAATTTCGGAATTTTTAAACCGCTGTATCTTATCTTCTGGTAGGCGTATTTAGGATTTTTTGGCTCATTTCAAGCGCGAAGCTCTCCTCTTTCGACTTATTTCATTCGGGTTTTTCGGAGAGAAACGGTTCAGGCGCTATATTCAAAATAGTGGAAGGGTATTTATGATTTTTTAAAATTTCAGAATTTTTAAACCGCTGTATCTTATCTTCTAAAGCGTATTTAGAATTTTTTTGGTTCATTTCAAGCACGAAACTCTCCTCTTTCGACTCATTTCATTCGGGTTTTTCGGAGAGAAAGGTTCAGACGCTATATTCAAAAGATTGGAGGGTATTTTTGATTTTTTAAAATTTCGATGTCTTTAAACCGCTGTATCTTATTCTCTAGTAGGTGTATTTAGGATTTTTTTGCTCATTTCAAGCACGAAACTCTCCTCTTTCGACACATTTCATTCGAGTTTTTCGGAGAGAAACGGTTCAGACGCTATATTCAAAAGAGTAGAAGGCTATTTTTGATTTTTTAAAATTTCGGAGTATCTAAACCGCTGTATCTTATCTTCTAGTAGGCGTATTTAGGATTTTTTGGCTCGTTTCAAGCGCGAAACTCTCCTCTTTCGACTCTTTTCATTCCGGTTTTTCGGTGAGAAACGGTTCAGACGCTATATTCAAAAGAGAGGAAGGGTATTTTTGATTTTTTAAAATTTTAGAATATTTAAACCGCTGTATCTTTTCTTCTAGTAGGCGTATTTGGGATTTTTTTGGCTACTTACAAGAGCGAAACTCTCCTCTTTCGAATCCTTTCATTCGGATTATTCGGAGAGAAACGGTTCAGACGCTATATTCAAAAGATTGGTAGGGTATTTTTGATTTTTCAAAATTACGAAGTATTTAAACAGCTGTATCTTATCTTCTAGTAGGCGTATTTAGGATTTTTTTGGCTCATTTCAAGCGCGGTACACTCCTCTTTCGACTGATTTCATTCGGGTTTTTCGGAAAGAAACGGTTCAGACGCTATATTCAAAATAGTGGAAGGGTATTTTTGATTTTCTAAAATTTCGGAGTGTTTAAAACGCTGTATCTTATCTTCTAGTAGGTGTATTTAGGATTTTTTTGGCTCATTTCAAACGCGGAACTCTCCTCTTTCGACTCATTTCATTCGGGTTTTTCGGAGAGAAAAGGTTCAGACGCTATATTCAAAAGATTGGAGGGTATTTTTGATTTTTTAAAATTTCGATGTCTTTAAACCGCTGTATCTTATCTTCTAGTTGGTGTATTTAGGATTTTTTTCGATCATTTCAAGCGCGAAACTCTCCTCTTTCGACTCATTTCATTCGGGTTTTTCGGAGAGAAACGGTTCAGATGCTATATTCAAAAGAGTGGAAGAGTATATTTTTTTTCAAATTTCGGCGTATTTAAACGGCTGTATTTTATCTTCTAGTAGGCGCATTTAGGATTTTTTTGACTCATTTCAAGCGCGAAACTCTTCTCTTTCGAATCATTTCATTCGAGTTTTTCGTAGAGAAACGGTTCAGACGCTATATTCAAAATAGTGGAAGAGTATTTTTGATTTTTTAAAATTTCGGAGTTTTCAAACCGGAGTATCTTATTTTCTAGTAGGCCTATTTAGGATTTTTTCGGCTCATTTCAAGCGCGAGACTCTCCTCTTTCGACTTATTTCATTCGGGTTTTTCGGAGAGAAACGGTTCAGGCGCTATATTCAAAATAGTGGAAGGGTATTTATGATTTTTTAAAATTTCAGAATTTTTAAACCGCTGTATCTTATCTTCTAGAAGCGTATTTAGAATTTTTTTGGTTCATTTCAAGCACGAAACTCTCCTCTTTCGACTCATTTCATTCGGGTTTTTCGGAGAGAAAGGTTCAGACGCTATATTCAAAAGATTGGAGGGTATTTTTGATTTTTTAAAATTTCGATGTCTTTAAACCGCTGTATCTTATTCTCTAGTAGGTGTATTTAGGATTTTTTTGCTCATTTCAAGCACGAAACTCTCCTCTTTCGACACATTTCATTCGAGTTTTTCGGAGAGAAACGGTTCAGACGCTATATTCAAAAGAGTAGAAGGCTATTTTTGATTTTTTAAAATTTCGGAGTATCTAAACCGCTGTATCTTATCTTCTAGTAGGCGTATTTAGGATTTTTTGGCTCGTTTCAAGCGCGAAACTCTCCTCTTTCGACTCTTTTCATTCCGGTTTTTCGGTGAGAAACGGTTCAGACGCTATATTCAAAAGAGAGGAAGGGTATTTTTGATTTTTTAAAATTTCAGAATATTTAAACCGCTGTATCTTTTCCTCTAGTAGGCGTATTTAGGATTTTTTTGGCTACTTACAAGAGCGAAACTCTCCTCTTTCGAATCCTTTCATTCGGATTATTCGGAGAGAAACGGTTCAGACGCTATATTCAAAAGAGTGGAAGAGTATATTTTTTTTCAAATTTCGGCGTATTTAAACGGCTGTATTTTATCTTCTAGTAGGCGCATTTAGGATTTTTTTGACTCATTTCAAGCGCGAAACTCTTCTCTTTCGAATCATTTCATTCGAGTTTTTCGTAGAGAAACGGTTCAGACGCTATATTCAAAATAGTGGAAGAGTATTTTTGATTTTTTAAAATTTCGGAGTTTTCAAACCGGAGTATCTTATTTTCTAGTAGGCCCATTTAGGATTTTTTCGGCTCATTTCAAGCGCGAGACTCTCCTCTTTCGAATCATTTCATTCGGGTTTTTCGGAGTGAAACGGTTTAGACGCTACATTCAAAAGAGTAGAAGGGTATTTTTGATTTTTTAAAATTTCGGAGTTTTCAAACCGCTGTATCTTATCATCTCGTAGACGTATTTAGAATTTTTTCGGCTCATTTCAAGCGCGAAACTCTCCTCTTTCGAATCATTTCATTCGGGTTTTTCGGAGAGAAACGGTTGAGACTAAATATTTAAAATAGTGGAAGGGTATTTTTGATTTTTTAAAATTTCGGAGCTTTAAACCGCTGTATCTTATTTTCTAGTAGGCGTAGTTAGGATTTTTTTGTCTCATTTCAAGCGCGAAACTCTCCTCTTTCGAATCATTTCATTCGGGTTTTTCGGAGAGAAACGGTTGAGACTAAATATTTAAAATAGTGGAAGGGTATTTTTGATTTTTTAAAATTTCGGAGCTTTAAACCGCTGTATCTTATTTTCTAGTAGGCGTAGTTAGGATTTTTTTGTCTCATTTCAAGCGCGAAACTCTCCTCTTTCGAATCATTTCATTCGGTTTTTTCGGAGAGAAACGGTTCAGACTAAATATTTAAAATAGTGGAAGGGTATTTTTGATTTTTTAAAATTTCGGAGTTTTCAAACCGCTGTATCTTATCTTCTCCTAGGCGTATTTAGGGTTTTTTTGGCTCATTTCAAGCGCGTAAATCTCCTCTTTCGAACCATTAAATTCGGGTTTTTCGGAGAAATACGTTTCAGACGCAATCTTCATAATAGTTGAAGAACATTTTTGATTTTTTAAAATTTCGGAGTTTTCAAACCGTTGTGTCTTATCTTCTCGTAGGCGTATTTAGGATTTTTTCGGATCATTTCAAGCGAAAAACTCACCTCTTTCGAATCATTTCATTCGGGTTTTACGGAATGAAACGGTTTAGACGCTACAGTCAAAATAGTGGAAGGGTATTTTTGATTATTTAAAATTTCGGAGTATTTAAACCGTTGTATTTTATCTTCTAGTAGACTTATTTAGGATTTTTTTGGCTTATTTCAAGCGCGAAACTCTCCTCTTTCGACGCATTTCATTCGGGTTTTACGGAGTGAAACGGTTTAGACACTATATTCAAAAGAGTGGAAGGGTATTTTTGATTTTTTAAAATTTCGGGGTATTGAAACCGCTGTATTTTATCTTCTAGTAGGCTTATTTAGGATTTTTTTGGCTTATTTCAAGCGCGAATCTCTCCTCTTTCGAACCATTTCATTCGGGTTTTTCGGAGAGAAACGGTTTAGACGCTACATTCAACAGAGTGGAAGGGTATTTTTGATGTTTTCATATTTCGGAGTTTTCAAACCGCTGTATCTTATCTTCTCGTAGGTGTATTTAGAATTTTTTTGGCTCATTTCATGCGCGAAGATCTCCTCTTTCGAAACATTTCATTCGGGTTTTTGGTAGAGAAACGGTTCAGACTAAATATTCAAAATAGTGGAAGAGTATTTTTCATTTTTTAAAATTTCGGAGTTTTAAACCTCTGTATCTTATCTTCTAGTAGGCGTATTTAGGATTTTTTCGGCTCATTTCAAGCGCGAATCTCTCCTCTATCGAACCATTTCATTCGGGTTTTTCGGAGAGTAACGGTTCAGACTATATATTGAAAATAGTGGAAGAGCATTTTTGATTTTTTAAAATTTCGGAGTTTTCAAACCGCTGTGTCTTATCTTCTCGTAGGCGTATTTAGGATTTTTTCGGATCGTTTCAAGCGAAAAACTCTCCTCTTTCGGATCATTTCATTCGGGTTTTACCGAATGAAACGGTTTAGACGCTACAGTCAAAATAGTGGAAGGGTATTTTTGATTTTTTCAAATTTCGGCACATTTAAACGGCTGTATTTTATCTTCTAGTAGGCGTATTTAGGATTTTTTTGGCTCATTTCGAGCGCGAAACTCTCCTCTTTCGAATCATTTCATTCCAGTTTTTCGTAGAGAAACGGTTCAGACGATATATTCAAAATAGTGGAAGAGTATTTTTGATTTTTTAAAATTTCGGAGTTTTCAAACCGCTGTATCTTATCTTCTAGTAGTCGTATTTAGGATTTTTTTGGCACATTTCAAGCGAGAAACTCTCCTATTTCGAATCATTTCATTCGGGTTTTTCGGTGTGAAACGGTTTAGACGCTACATTTAAAAGAGTGGAAGGGTATTTTTGATTTTTTCATATTTCGGAGTTTTCAAACCGCTGTATCTTATCTTCTCGTAGGCGTTTTTACGATTTTTTTGGCTTATTTCAAGCGCGAAACTCTCCTCATTCGAATCGTTTCATTCGGATTTTTCGGTGAGAACGGTTCAGACGCTATCTTCAAAATAGTAGAAGAGCATTTTTGATTTTTTAAAATTTCGGAGTTTTCAAACCGCTGTATCTTATCTTTTAGTAGTCGTATTTAGGATTTTTTTGGCTCATTTCAAGCGAGAAACTCTCCTCATTCGAATCATTTCATTCGGGTTTTTCGGAGTGAAACGGTTTAGACGCTACATTTAAAAGAGTGGAAGGGTATTTTTGATTTTTTCATATTTCGGAGTTTTCAAACCGCTGTATCATATCTTCTCCTAGGCGTATTTAGGATTTTTTTGGCTCATTTCAAGCGCGAAAATCTCCTCTTTCGAACCATTAAATTCGGGTTTTTCGGAGAGATACGTTTCAGACGCAATCTTCATAATAGTTGAAGAACATTTTTGATTTTTTAAAATTTCGGAGTTTTCAAACCGTTGTGTCTTATCTTCTTGTAGGCGTATTTAGGAATTTTTCGGATCATTTCAAGCGAAAAACTCTCCTCTGTCGAATCATTTCATTCGGGTTTTACGGAGTGAAACGGTTTAGACGCTACATTCAAAAGAGCGGAAGGGTATTTTTGATTTTTTCATATTTCGGAGTTTTCAAACCGCTGTATCTTATCATCTCGTAGGCGTATTTAGGATTTTTTTGGCTCATTTCAAGCGCGAAACTCTCCTCTTTCGAATCATTTCAATCGGGTTTTTCGGGGAGATACGTTTCAGACGCTATCTTCATAATAGTTGAAGAGCATTTTTGATTTTTTTATATTTCGGAGTTTTCAAACCGCAGTATCTTATCATCTCGTAGGCGTATTTAGGATTTTTTTGGCTCATTTCAAGCGCGAAACTCTCCTCTTTCGAATCATTTCATTCGGGTTTATCGGAGAGAAATGGTTCAGACTGTATATTC
>NW_028256612.1:0-8898 GCF_048593485.1 Apis florea | reverse complement strand
ACGTCTGAACCGTTTCTCTCCGAAAAACCGGAATGAAACTAGTCGAAAGAGGAGAGTTTCGCGCTTGAAAGGAGCCAAAAAAATCCTAAATGCGCCTTCTAGAAGATACGATACAGCGGTTTAAATACTTCGAAATTTTAAAAAATCAAAAATACCCTCCAATCTTTTGAATATAGCGTCTGAACCGTTTCTCTCCGAAAAACCCGAATGAAATGAGTCGAAAGAGGAGAGTTCCGCGCTTGAAATGAGCCAAAAAAATCCTAAATACGCCTACTAGAATATCAGATACAGCGGTTTAAATATTCCGAAATTTTAAAAAATCAAAAATACCCTTCCACTATTTTGAAGCTAGCGTCTGAACCGTTTCTCTCCGAAAAACCGGAATGAAACTAGATCGAAAGAGGAGAGTTTCGCGCTTGAAATGAGCCAAAAAAATCCTAAATGCGCCTACTACAAGATAAGATACAGAGGTTTATATATTCCGAAATTTTAAAAAATCAAAAATACCCTTCCACTATTTTGAAGATAGCGTCTGAACCGTTTCTCTCCGAAAAACCCGAATGAAATGATTCGAAAGAGGAGAGTTTCGCGCTTGAAATGTGCCAAAAAAATCCTAAATACGCCTACTAGAAGATAAGATACAGCGGTTTAAAGACATCGAAATTTTAAAAAATCAAAAATACCCTCCAATCTTTTGAATATAGCGTCTGAACCGTTTCTCTCCGAAAAACCCGAATGAAATGACTCGAAAGAGGAGAGTTCCGCGCATGAAATGAGCCAAAAAAATCCTAAATACGCCTACTAGAAGATAAGATACAGCGGTTTAAAGACATCGAAATTATAAAAAATCAAAAATACCCTTCCAGTATTTTGAATATTGCGTCTGAACCGTTTCTCTCCGAAAAACCCGAATGAATGAGTTGAAAGAGGGGATTTCCGCGCTTGAAATGAGCAAAAAAAATCCTAAATACGCCTACTAGAAGATAAGATACAGCACTTTAAAGACATCGAAATTTTAAAAAATCAAAAATACCCTTCCAGTGTTTTGAATATTGCGTCTGAACCGTTTCTCTCCGAAAAACCCGAATGAATGAGTTGAAAGAGGAGAGTTCCGGGCTTGAAATGAGCCAAAAAAATCCCAATTGCGCCTAATAGAAGATAAGATACAGCGGTTTAAATATTCCGAAATTTTAAAAAATCAAAAATACCCTTCAACTATTTTGAATATAGCGTCTGAACCGTTTCTCTCCGAAAAACCCGAATGAAATGATTCGAAAGAGGAGAGTTTCGCGCTTGAAATGTGCCAAAAAAATCCTAAATACGCCTACTAGAAGACAAGATACAGAGGTTTAAATATTCCGAAATTTTAAAAAATCAAAAATAGCCTTCCACTATTTTGAATATAGCGTCTGAATCGTTTCTCTCCGAAAAACCCGAATGAAATGACTCGAAAGAGGAGAGTTTCGCGCTTGAAATGTGCCAAAAAAATCCTAAATACGCCTACTAGAAGACAAGATACAGAGGTTTAAATATTCCGAAATTTTAAAAAATCAAAAATAGCCTTCCACTATTTTGAATATAGCGTCTGAATCGTTTCTCTCCGAAAAACCCGAATGAAATGACTCGAAAGAGGAGAGTTCCGCGCATGAAATGAGCCAAAAAAATCCTAAATACGCCTACTAGAAGATAAGATACAGCGGTTTAAAGACATCGAAATATTAAAAAATCAAAAATACCCTTCCAGTATTTTGAATATAGCGTCTGAACCGTTTCTCTCCGAAAAACCCGAATGAAATGACTCGAAAGAGGAGAGTTCCGCGCATGAAATGAGCCAAAAAAATCCTAAATACGCCTACTAGAAGATAAGATACAGCGGTTTAAAGACATCGAAATATTAAAAAATAAAAAATACCCTCCAATCTTTTGAATATAGCGTCTGAATCGTTTCTCTCCGAAAAACCCGAATGAAATGACTCGAAAGAGGAGAGTTTCGCGCTTGAAATAAGCTAAAAAAATCCTAAGCACGCCTACTAGAAGATAAGGTACACCGGTTTAGAAATAACGAAAATTTAAAAAATCAAAAATACCCTTCCACTATTTTGAATATAACGTCTGAACCGTTTCTTTCCGAAAAACCCGAATGAAATGATTCGATAGAGGAGGGTTTCGCTCTTGTAGGGAGCCAAAGAAATCCTAAATACGTATACTAAATGATAAGATACAGCGGTTTAAAGACTCCGAAATTTTAGAAAATCAAAAATACCCTTCCACTCTTCTAAATATAGCGTCTGAACCGTTTCTCTCCGAAAAACCGGAATGAAACTAGTCGAAAGAGGAGAGTTTCGCGCTTGAAAGGAGCCAAAAAAATCCTAAATGCGCCTTCTAGAAGATACAGATACAGCGGTTTAAATACTTCGAAATTTTAAAAAATCAAAAATACCCTTCCAGTATTTTGAATATAGCGTCTGAACCGTTTCTCTCCGAAAAACCCGAATGAAATGAGTCGAAAGAGGAGAGTTTCGCGCTTGAAATGAGCCAAAAAAATCCTAAATACGCCTACTAGAATATCAGATACAGCGGTTTAAATATTCCGAAATTTTAAAAAATCAAAAATACCCTTCCACTATTTTGAAGCTAGCGTCTGAACCGTTTCTCTCCGAAAAACCCGAATGAAATGAGTCGAAAGAGGAGAGTTTCGCGCTTGAAATGAGCCAAAAAAATCCTAAATGCGCCTACTAGAAGATAAGATACAGCGGTTTAAAGACTTCGAAATTTTAAAAAATCAAAAATACCCTCCAATCTTTTGAAGATAGCGTCTGAACCGTTTCTCTCCGAAAAACCCGAATGAAATGATTCGAAAGAGGAGAGTTTCGCGCTTGAAATGTGCCAAAAAAATCCTAAATACGCCTACTAGAAGATAAGATACAGAGGTTTAAATATTCCGAAATTTTAAAAAATCAAAAATACCCTTCCACTCTTTTGAATATAGCGTCTGAACCGTTTCTCTCCGAAAAACCGGAATGAAATGATTCGAAAGAGGAGAGTTTCGCGCTTGAAATGAGCCAAAAAAATCCTAAATACGCCTACTAGAAGATAAGATACAGCGGTTTAAAAATTCCGAAATTTTAAAAAATCAAAAATACCCTTCCACTATTTTGAATATAGCGTCTGAACCGTTTCTCTCCGAAGAACCCGAATGAAATGATTCGAAAGAGGAGGGTTTCGCGCTTGTAGGGAGCCAAAGAAATCCTAAATACGTATACTAGAAGATAAGATACAGCGGTTTAAAGACTCCGAAATTTTAGAAAATCAAAAATACCCTTCCACTCTTCTAAATATAGCGTCTGATCCGTTTCTCTCCGAAAAACCGGAATGAAATGAGTCGAAAGAGGAGAGTTCCGCGCATGAAATGAGCCAAAAAAATCCTAAATGCGCCTACTACAAGATAAGATACAGAGTTTTATATATTCCGAAATTTTAAAAAATCAAAAATACCCTTCCAGTGTTTTGAATATTGCGTCTGAACCGTTTCTTTCCGAAAAACCCGAATGAAATGATTCGATAGAGGAGGGTTTCGCTCTTGTAGGGAGCCAAAGAAATCCTAAATACGTATACTAAATGATAAGATACAGCGGTTTAAAGACTCCGAAATTTTAGAAAATCAAAAATACCCTTCCACTCTTCTAAATATAGCGTCTGATCCGTTTCTCTCCGAAAAACCGGAATGAAACTAGTCGAAAGAGGAGAGTTTCGCGCTTGAAAGGAGCCAAAAAATTCCTAAATGCGCCTTCTAGAAGATACGATACAGCGGTTTAAATACTTCGAAATTTTAAAAAATCAAAAATACCCTCCAATCTTTTGAATATAGCGTCTGAACCGTTTCTCTCCGAAAAACCCGAATGAAATGAGTCGAAAGAGGAGAGTTCCGCGCATGAAATGAGCCAAAAAAATCCTAAATACGCCTACTAGAAAATCAGATACAGCGGTTTAAATATTCCGAAATTTTAAAAAATCAAAAATACCCTTCCACTATTTTGAAGCTAGCGTCTGAACCGTTTCTCTCCGAAAAACCGGAATGAAACTAGACGAAAGAGGAGATTTTCGCGCATGAAATGAGCCAAAAAAATCCTAAATGCGCCTACTACAAGATAAGATACAGAGTTTTATATATTCCGAAATTTTAAAAAATCAAAAATACCCTTCCACTATTTTGAAGATAGCGTCTGAACCGTTTCTCTCCGAAAAACCCGAATGAAATGATTCGAAAGAGGAGAGTTTCGCGCTTGAAATGTGCCAAAAAAATCCTAAATACGCCTACTAGAAGATAAGATACAGCGGTTTAAAGACATCGAAATTTTAAAAAATCAAAAATACCCTCCAATCTTTTGAATATAGCGTCTGAACCGTTTCTCTCCGAAAAACCCGAATGAAATGATTCGAAAGAGGAGAGTTTCGCGCTTGAAATGTGCCAAAAAAATCCTAAATACGCCTACTAGAAGACAAGATACAGAGGTTTAAAAATTCCGAAATTTTAAAAAATCAAAAATAGCCTTCCACTATTTTGAAGATAGCGTCGGAACCGTTTCTCTCCGAAAAACCGGAATGAAACGAGTCGAAAGAGGAGAGTTTCGCGCTTGAAATGAGCCCAAAAAATCCTAAATACGCCTACTAGAAGATAAGATACAGAGGTTTAAATATTCCGAAATTTTAAAAAATCAAAAATAGCCTTCCACTATTTTGTATATAGCGTCTGAACCGTTTCTCTCCGAAAAACCGGAATGAAACGTGTCGAAAGAGGAGAGTTTCGCGCTTGAAACGAGCCAAAAAAATCCTAAATACGCCTACTAGAAGATAAGATACAACGGTTTAAAGACATCGAAATTTTAAAAAATCAAAAATACCCTCCAATCTTTTGAATATAGCGTCTGAACCGTTTCTCTCCGTAAAACCCGAATGAAATGAGTCGAAAGAGGAGAGTTTCGCGCTTGAAATGAGCCAAAAAAATCTTAAATACGCCTACTAGAAGATAAGATACAGCGGTTTAAATATTCCGAAATTTTAAAAAATCAAAAATACCCTTCCACTATTTTGAATATAGCATCTGAACCGTTTCTCTCCGAAAAACCCGAATGAAATGAGTCGAAAGAGGAGAGTTTCGCGCTTGAAATGAGCCCAAAAAATCCTAAATACGCCTACTAGAAGATAAGATACAGAGGTTTAAATATTCCGAAATTTTAAAAAATCAAAAATAGCCTTCCACTATTTTGTATATAGCGTCTAAACCGTTTCTCTCCGAAAAACCGGAATGAAACGTGTCGAAAGAGGAGATTTTCGCGCTTGAAACGGGCCAAAAAAATCCTAAATACGCCTACTGGAAGATAAGATACAACGGTTTAAAGACATCGAAATTTTAAAAAATCAAAAATACCCTCCAATCTTTTGAATATAGCGTCTGAACCGTTTCTCTCCGAAAAACCCGAATGAAATGATTCGAAAGAGGAGAGTTTCGCGCTTGAAATGTGCCAAAAAAATCCTAAATACGCCTACTAGAAGACAAGATACAGAGGTTTAAAAATTCCGAAATTTTAAAAAATCAAAAATAGCCTTCCACTATTTTGAAGATAGCGTCGGAACCGTTTCTCTCCGAAAAACCGGAATGAAACGAGTCGAAAGAGGAGAGTTTCGCGCTTGAAATGAGCCCAAAAAATCCTAAATACGCCTACTAGAAGATAAGATACAGAGGTTTAAATATTCCAAAATTTTAAAAAATCAAAAATAGCCTTCCACTATTTTGTATATAGCGTCTGAACCGTTTCTCTCCGAAAAACCGGAATGAAACGTGTCGAAAGAGGAGAGTTTCGCGCTTGAAACGAGCCAAAAAAATCCTAAATACGCCTACTAGAAGATAAGATACAACGGTTTAAAGACATCGAAATTTTAAAAAATCAAAAATACCCTCCAATCTTTTGAATATAGCGTCTGAACCGTTTCTCTCCGAAAAACCCGAATGAAATGATTCGAAAGAGGAGAGATTCGCGCATGTAAGGAGCTAAAAAAATCCTAAATGCCCCTACTAGAAGATAAGATACAGCGGTTTAAAGACATCGAAATTTTAAAAAATCAAAAATACCCTTCCAGTATTTTGAATATTGCGTCTGAACCGTTTCTCTCCGAAAAACCCGAATGAATGAGTTGAAAGAGGAGAGTTCCGCGCTTGAAATGAGCCAAAAAAATCCTGAATGCGCCTAATAGAAGATAAGATACAGCGGTTTAAAAATTCCGAAATTTTAAAAAATCAAAAATACCCTTCAACTATTTTGAATATAGCGTCTGATCCGTTTCTCTCCGAAAAACCCGAATGAAATGATTCGAAAGAGGAGGGTTTCGCCATAGAAGTGTGCCAAAAAAATCCTAAATACGCCTACTAGAAGACAAGATACAGAGGTTTAAAAATTCTGATATTTTAAAAAATCAAAAATAGCCTTCCACTATTTTGTATATAGCGTCTGAACAGTTTCTCTCCGAAAAACCGGAATGAAATGATTCGAAAGAGGAGAGTTTCGCGCTTGAAATGAGCCAAAAAAATTCTAAATACGCCTACTTGAAGATAAGATACAGCGGTTTAAAGACTTCGAAGTTTTAATAAATCAAAAATATCCTTCCACTATTTTGAATATAGCGTCTGAACCGTTTCTCTCCGAAAAACCCGAATGAAATGAGTCGAAAAAGGAGAGTTTCGCGCATGAAGGGAGCCAAAAAAATCCTAAATGCGCCTACTAGAAGATAAGATACAGCGGTTTAAAGACATCGAAATTTTAAAAAATCAAAAATACCCTTCCAGTATTTTGAATATTGCGTCTGAACCGTTTCTCTCCGAAAAACCCGAATGAATGAGTTGAAAGAGGAGAGTTTCGCGCTTGAAATGAGCCAAAAAAATCCTAAATGCGCCTACTAGAAGATAAGATACAGCGGTTTAAAAATTCCGAAATTTATAAAAATCTAAAATACCCTTCCACTATTTTGAATATAGCGTCTGAACCATTTCTCTCCGAAAAACCGGAATGAAACGAGTCGAAAGAGGAGAGTTTCGCGCTTGAAACGAGCCAAAAAAATCCTAAATACGCCTACTAGAAGATAAGATACAGCGGTTTAAAGACATCGAAATTTTAAAAAATCAAAAATACCCTTCCACTATTTTGAATATAGCGTCTGAACCGTTTCTCTCCGAAAAACCCGAATGAAATGAGTCGAAAGAGGAGAGTTTCGCGCTTGAAAGGAGCCAAAAAAATCCTAAATAAGCCTACTAGAAGATAAGATACAGCGGTTTAAAAATTCCAAAATTTTAAAAAATCAAAGATACCCTCCACTCTTCTAAATATAGCGTCTGAACCGATTCTCTCCGAAAAACCCGAATGAAATGAGTCGAAAGAGGAGAGTTTCGCGCTTGAAATGAGCGAAAAAAATCCTAAATACGCCTACTAGAAGATAAGATACAGCGGTTTAAAAATTCCGAAATTTATAAAAATCAAAAATACCCTTCCACTATTTTGAATATAGCGTCTGAACCGTTTCTCTCCGAAAAACCGGAATGAAACGAGTCGAAAGAGGAGAGTTTCGCGCTTGAAACGAGCCAAAAAAATCCTAAATACGCCTACTAGAAGATAAGATACAGCGGTTTAAAAATTCCGAAATTTTAAAAAATCAAAAATACCCTTCAACTATTTTGAATATAGCGTCTGATCCGTTTCTCTCCGAAAAACCCGAATGAAATGATTCGAAAGAGGAGAGTTTCGCGCTTGAAGTGTGCCAAAAAAATCCTAAATACGCCTACTAGAAGACAAGATACAGAGGTTTAAAGATTCTGAAATTTTAAAAAATCAAAAATACCCTTCCACTATTTTGAATATAGCGTCTGAACAGTTTCTCTCCGAAAAACCGGAATGAAATGAGTCGAAAGAGGAGAGTTTCGCGCTTGAAATGAGCCAAAAAAATTCTAAATACGCCTACTTGAAGATAAGATACAGCGGTTTAAAGACTTCGAAGTTTTAATAAATCAAAAATATCCTTCCACTATTTTGAATATAGCGTCTGAACCGTTTCTCTCCGAAAAACCCGAATGAAATGAGTCGAAAGAGGAGAGTTTCGCGCTTGAAGGGAGCCAAAAAAATCCTAAATGCGCCTACTAGAAGATAAGATACAGCGGTTTAAAGACATCGAAATTTTAAAAAATCAAAAATACCATTCCAGTATTTTGAATATTGCGTCTGAACCGTTTCTCTCCGAAAAACCCGAATGAATGAGTTGAAAGAGGAGAGTTCCGCGCTTGAAATGAGCCAAAAAAATCCTCAATGCGCCTACTAGAAGATAAGATACAGCGGTTTAAAGACATCGAAATTATAAAAAATCAAATATACCCTTCCAATCTTTTGAATATAGCGTCTGAACCGTTTCTCTCCGAAAAACCCGAATGAAATGAGTCGAAAGAGGAGAGTTTCGCGCTTGAAATGTGCCAAAAAAATCCTAAATACGCCTACTAGAAGACAAGATACAGAGGTTTAAAAATTCCGAAATTTTAAAAAATCAAAAATAGCCTTCCACTATTTTGTATATAGCGTCTGAACCGTTTCTCTCCGAAAAACCCGAATGAAATGATTCGAAAGAGGAGAGTTTCGCGCTTGAAATGTGCCAAAAAAATCCTAAATACGCCTACTAGAAGACAAGATACAGAGGTTTAAAAATTCCGAAATTTTAAAAAATCAAAAATACCCTTCCACTATTTTGAATATAGCGTCTGAACCGTTTCTCTCCGAAAAACCGGAATGAAACGTGTCGAAAGAGGAGAGTTTCGCGCTTGAAGCGAGCCAAAAAATTCCTAAATACGCCTACTAGAAGATAAGA
>NW_028256611.1:0-17078 GCF_048593485.1 Apis florea | reverse complement strand
AACTAGACGAAAGAGGAGAGTTTCGCGCTTGAAATGAGCCAAAAAAATCCTAAATGCGCCTACTAGAAGATAAGATACAGAGTTTTATATATTCCGAAATTTTAAAAAATCAAAAATACCCTTCCACTATTTTGAATATAGCGTCTGAACCGTTTCTCTCCGAAAAACCCGAATGAAATGAGTCGAAAGAGGAGAGTTTCGCGCTTGAAATGTGCTAAAAAAATCCTAAATACGCCTACTAGAAGACAAGATACAGCGGTTTAAAGACATCGAAATTTTAAAAAATCAAAAATACCCTCCAATCTTTTGAATATAGCGTCTGAACCGTTTCTCTCCGAAAAACCCGAATGAAAGGATTCGAAAGAGGAGAGTTTCGCGCTTGAAAGGAGCTAAAAAAATCCTAAATACGCCTACTAGAAGATAAGATACAGCGGTTTAAAGACATCGAAATTTTAAAAAATCAAAAATACCCTTCCAGTATTTTGAATATAGCGTCTGAACCGTTTCTCTCCGAAAAACCCGAATGAATGAGTCGAAAGAGGAGAGTTCCGCGCTTGAAATGAGCCAAAAAAATCCTAAATACGCCTACTAGAAGATAAGATACAGCGGTTTAAAGACATCGAAATTTTAAAAAATCAAAAATACCCTCCACTCTTTTGAATATAGCGTCTGAATCGTTTCTCTCCGAAAAACCCGAATGAAATGACTCGAAAGAGGAGAGTTCCGCGCTTGAAATGAGCCAAAAAAATCCTAAATACGCCTACTAGAAGATAAGATACAGCGGTTTAAAGACATCGAAATTTTAAAAAATCAAAAATACCCTCCAATCTTTTGAATATAGCGTCTGAATCGTTTCTCTCCGAAAAACCCGAATGAAATGACTCGAAAGAGGAGAGTTTCGCGCTTGAAATAAGCTAAAAAAATCCTAAGCACGCCTACTAGAAGATAAGGTACACCGGTTTAGAAATAACGAAAATTTAAAAAATCAAAAATACCCTTCCACTATTTTGAATATAACGTCTGAACCGTTTCTTTCCGAAAAACCCGAATGAAATGATTCGATAGAGGAGGGTTTCGCTCTTGTAGGGAGCCAAAGAAATCCTAAATACGTATACTAAATGATAAGATACAGCGGTTTAAAGACTCCGAAATTTTAGAAAATCAAAAATACCCTTCCACTCTTCTAAATATAGCGTCTGAACCGTTTCTCTCCGAAAAACCGGAATGAAACTAGTCGAAAGAGGAGAGTTTCGCGCTTGAAATGAGCCAAAAAAATCCTAAATACGCCTACTAGAATATCAGATACAGCGGTTTAAATATTCCGAAATTTTAAAAAATCAAAAATACCCTTCCAATATTTTGAATATAGCGTCTGAACCGTTTCTCTCCGAAAAACCCGAATGAAATGATTCGAAAGAGGAGAGTTTCGCGCTTGAAATGAGCTAAAAAAATCCTAAATACGCCTACTAGAAGATAAGATACAGCGGTTTAAAGACTTCGAAATTATAAAAAATCAAAAATACCCTTCCAGTATTTTGAATATAGCGTCTGAACCGTTTCTCTCCGAAAAACCCGAATGAATGAGTTGAAAGAGGAGATTTCCGCGCTTGAAATGAGCAAAAAAAATCCTAATTACGCCTACTAGAAGATAAGATACAGCGCTTTAAAGACATCGAAATTTTAAAAAATCAAAAATACCCTTCAAGTGTTTTGAATATAGCGTCTGAACCGTTTCTCTCCGAAAAACCCGAATGAATGAGTTGAAAGAGGAGAGTTTCGCGCTTGAAATGAGCCAAAAAAATCCTAATTGCGCCTACTAGAAGATAAGATACAGAGGTTTAAATATTCCGAAATTTTAAAAAATCAAAAATACCCTTCAACTATTTTGAATATAGCGTCTGAATCGTTTCTCTCCGAAAAACCCGAATGAAATGACTCGAAAGAGGAGAGTTTCGCGCATGAAATGAGCCAAAAAAATCCTAAATACGCCTACTAGAAGATAAGATACAGCGGTTTAAAGACATCGAAATATTAAAAAATAAAAAATACCCTCCAATATTTTGAATATAGCGTCTGAATCGTTTCTCTCCGAAAAACCCGAATGAAATGACTCGAAAGAGGAGAGTTTCGCGCTTGAAATAAGCTAAAAAAATCCTAAGCACGCCTACTAGAAGTTAAGGTACACCGGTTTAGAAATAACGAAAATTTAAAAAATCAAAAATACCCTTCCACTATTTTGAATATAACGTCTGAACCGTTTCTTTCCGAAAAACCCGAATGAAATGATTCGATAGAGGAGGGTTTCGCTCTTGTAGGGAGCCAAAGAAATCCTAAATACGTATACTAAATGATAAGATACAGCGGTTTAAAGTCTCCGAAATTTTAGAAAATCAAAAATACCCTTCCACTCTTCTAAATATAGCGTCTGAACCGTTTCTCTCCGAAAAACCGGAATGAAACTAGTCGAAAGAGGAGAGTTTCGCGCTTGAAAGGAGCCAAAAAAATCCTAAATGCGCCTTCTAGAAGATACGATACAGCGGTTTAAATACTTCGAAATTTTAAAAAATCAAAAATACCCTCCAATCTTTTGAATATAGCGTCTGAACCGTTTCTCTCCGAAAAACCCGAATGAAATGAGTTGAAAGAGGAGAGTCCCGCGCTTGAAGGGAGCCAAAAAAATCCTAAATACGCCTACTAGAAAATCAGATACAGCGGTTTAAATATTCCGAAATTTTAAAAAATCAAAAATACCCTTCCACTATTTTGAAGATAGCGTCTGAACCGTTTCTCTCCGAAAAACCGGAATGAAACTAGACGAAAGAGGAGAGTTTCGCGCTTGAAATGAGCCAAAAAAATCCTAAATGCGCCTAATACAAGATAAGATACAGAGTTTTATATATTCCGAAATTTTAAAAAATCAAAAATACCCTTCCACTATTTTGAAGATAGCGTCTGAACCGTTTCTCTCCGAAAAACCCGAATGAAATGATTCGAAAGAGGAGAGTTTCGCGCTTGAAGTGTGCCAAAAAAATCCTAAATACGCCTACTAGAAGATAAGATACAGCGGTTTAAAGACTTCGAAATTTTAAAAAATCAAAAATACCCTCCACTCTTTTGAATATAGCGTCTGAACCGTTTCTCTCCGAAAAACCCGAATGAAATGATTCGAAAGAGGAGAGTTTCGCGCTTGTAAGGAGCTAAAAAAATCCTAAATACGCCTACTAGAAGATAAGATACAGCGGTTTAAAGACATCGAAATTATAAAAAATCAAAAATACCCTTCCAGTATTTTGAATATTGCGTCTGAACCGTTTCTCTCCGAAAAACCCGAATGAATGAGTTGAAAGAGGGGATTTCCGCGCTTGAAATGAGCAAAAAAAATCCTAAATACGCCTACTAGAAGATAAGATACAGCACTTTAAAGACATCGAAATTTTAAAAAATCAAAAATACCCTTCCAGTGTTTTGAATATTGCGTCTGAACCGTTTCTCTCCGAAAAACCCGAATGAATGAGTTGAAAGAGGAGAGTTCCGGGCTTGAAATGAGCCAAAAAAATCCCAATTGCGCCTACTAGAAGATAAGATACAGCGGTTTAAATATTCCGAAATTTTAAAAAATCAAAAATACCCTTCAACTATTTTGAATATAGCGTCTGAACCGTTTCTCTCCGAAAAACCCGAATGAAATGATTCGAAAGAGGAGAGTTTCGCGCTTGAAATGTGCCAAAAAAATCCTAAATACGCCTACTAGAAGACAAGATACAGAGGTTTAAATATTCCGAAATTTTAAAAAATCAAAAATAGCCTTCCACTATTTTGAATATAGCGTCTGAATCGTTTCTCTCCGAAAAACCCGAATGAAATGACTCGAAAGAGGAGAGTTTCGCGCTTGAAATGAGCCAAAAAAATCCTAAATACGCCTACTAGAAGATAAGATACAGCGGTTTAAAGACATCCGAAATTTTAAAAAATCAAAAATACCCTTCCAGTCTTTTGAATATAGCGTCTGAATCGTTTCTCTCCGAAAAACCCGAATGAAATGACTCGAAAGAGGAGAGTTTCGCGCTTGAAATGAGCCAAAAAAATCCTAAATACGCCTACTAGAAGATAAGATACAGCGGTTTAAAGACTTCGAAATTTTAAAAAATCAAAAATACCCTCCACTCTTTTGAATATAGCGTCTGAATCGTTTCTCTCCGAAAAACCCGAATGAAATGATTCGAAAGAGGAGAGTTTCGCGCTTGAAATGAGCTAAAAAAATCCTAAATACGCCTACTAGAAGATAAGATACAGAGGTTTAAAGATTTCGAAATTTTAAAAAATCAAAAATACCCTTCCAATATTTTGAATATAGCGTCTGAACCGTTTCTCTCCGAAAAACCCGAATGAAATGACTCGAAAGAGGAGAGTTCCGCGCATGAAAGGAGCCAAAAAAATCCTAAATACGCCTACTAGAAGATAAGATACAGCGGTTTAAAGACATCGAAATTTTAAAAAATCAAAAATACCCTTCCACTATTTTGAAGATAGCGTCTGAACCGTTTCTCTCCGAAAAACCCGAATGAATGAGTTGAAAGAGGGGATTTCCGCGCTTGAAATGAGCAAAAAAAATCCTAAATACGCCTACTAGAAGATAAGATACAGCACTTTAAAGACATCGAAATTTTAAAAAATCAAAAATACCCTTCCAGTGTTTTGAATATTGCGTCTGAACCGTTTCTCTCCGAAAAACCCGAATGAATGAGTTGAAAGAGGAGAGTTCCGGGCTTGAAATGAGCCAAAAAAATCCTAAATACGCCTACTAGAAGATAAGATACAGCGGTTTAAATATTCCGAAATTTTAAAAAATCAAAAATACCCTTCAACTATTTTGAATATAGCGTCTGAACCGTTTCTCTCCGAAAAACCCGAATGAAATGATTCGAAAGAGGAGAGTTTCGCGCTTGAAATGAGCCAAAAAAATCCTAAATACGCCTACTAGAAGACAAGATACAGAGGTTTAAATATTCCGAAATTTTAAAAAATCAAAAATAGCCTTCCACTATTTTGAATATAGCGTCTGAATCGTTTCTCTCCGAAAAACCCGAATGAAATGACTCGAAAGAGGAGAGTTTCGCGCTTGAAATGTGCCAAAAAAATCCTAAATACGCCTACTAGAAGACAAGATACAGCGGTTTAAATATTTCGAAATTTTAAAAAATCAAAAATAGCCTTCCACTATTTTGAATATAGCGTCTGAATCGTTTCTCTCCGAAAAACCCGAATGAAATGACTCGAAAGAGGAGAGTTTCGCGCTTGAAATGAGCCAAAAAAATCCTAAATACGCCTACTAGAAGATAAGATACAGCGGTTTAAAGACATCGAAATTATAAAAAATCAAAAATACCCTTCCAGTATTTTGAATATAGCGTCTGAACCGTTTCTCTCCGAAAAACCCGAATGAAATGACTCGAAAGAGGAGAGTTCCGCGCATGAAATGAGCCAAAAAAATCCTAAATACGCCTACTAGAAGATAAGATACAGCGGTTTAAAGACATCGAAATATTAAAAAATAAAAAATACCCTCCAATCTTTTGAATATAGCGTCTGAATCGTTTCTCTCCGAAAAACCCGAATGAAATGACTCGAAAGAGGAGAGTTTCGCGCTTGAAATAAGCTAAAAAAATCCTAAGCACGCCTACTAGAAGATAAGGTACACCGGTTTAGAAATAACGAAAATTTAAAAAATCAAAAATACCCTTCCACTATTTTGAATATAACGTCTGAACCGTTTCTTTCCGAAAAACCCGAATGAAATGATTCGATAGAGGAGGGTTTCGCTCTTGTAGGGAGCCAAAGAAATCCTAAATACGTATACTAAATGATAAGATACAGCGGTTTAAAGACTCCGAAATTTTAGAAAATCAAAAATACCCTTCCACTCTTCTAAATATAGCGTCTGAACCGTTTCTCTCCGAAAAACCGGAATGAAACTAGTCGAAAGAGGAGAGTTTCGCGCATGAAGGGAGCCAAAAAAATCCTAAATGCGCCTACTAGAAGATAAGATACAGCGGTTTAAATACTTCGAAATTTTAAAAAATCAAAAATACCCTTCCAGTATTTTGAATATAGCGTCTGAACCGTTTCTCTCCGAAAAACCCGAATGAAATTAGATCGAAAGAGGAGAGTTCCGCGCTTGAAATGAGCCAAAAAAATCCTAAATACGCCTACTAGAAGATAAGATACAGCGGTTTAAAGATTTCGAAATTTTAAAAAATCAAAAATACCCTTCCATTATTTTGAAGATAGCGTCTGAACCGTTTCTCTCCGAAAAACCCGAATGAAATGAGTCGAAAGAGGAGAGTTTCGCGCTTGAAATGAGCCAAAAAAATCCTAAATACGCCTACTAGAAGATAAGATACAGCGGTTTAAAGACATCCGAAATTTTAAAAAATCAAAAATACCCTTCCACTATTTTGAATATAGCGTCTGAACCGTTTCTCTCCGAAAAACCCGAATGAAATGAGTCGAAAGAGGAGAGTTTCGCGCTTGAAATGAGCCAAAAAAATCCTAAATACGCCTACTAGAAGATAAGATACAGAGGTTTAAAGATACCGAAATTTTAAAAAATCAAAAATACCCTTCCACTATTTTGAATATAGCGTCTGAACCGTTTCTCTCCGAAAAACCCGAATGAAATGAGTCGAAAGAGGAGAGTTTCGCGCTTGAAATGAGCCAAAAAAATCCTAAATACGCCTACTAGAAGATAAGATACAGCGGTTTAAAGACATCCGAAATTATAAAAAATCAAAAATACCCTTCCAGTATTTTGAATATAGCGTCTGAACCGTTTCTCTCCGAAAAACCCGAATGAAATGACTCGAAAGAGGAGAGTTCCGCGCATGAAATGAGCCAAAAAAATCCTAAATACGCCTACTAGAATGATAAGATACAGCGGTTTAAAGACATCCGAAATTTTAAAAAATCAAAAATACCCTTCCAGTCTTTTGAATATAGCGTCTGAACCGTTTCTCTCCGAAAAACCCGAATGAAATGACTCGAAAGAGGAGAGTTTCGCGCTTGAAATGAGCTAAAAAAATCCTAAGTACGCCTACTAGAAGATAAGATACAGCGGTTTAAATATTACGAAATTTTAAAAAATCAAAAATACCCTTCCACTATTTTGAATATAGCGTCTGAACCGTTTCTCTCCGAAAAACCCGAATGAAATGATTCGATAGAGGAGAGTTTCGCTCTTGTAGGGAGCCAAAGAAATCCTAAATACGTCTACTAGAAGATAAGATACAGCGGTTTAAAGACTCCGAAATTTTAGAAAATCAAAAATACCCTTCCACTCTTTTAAATATAGCGTCTGAACCGTTTCTCTCCGAAAAACCGGAATGAAACTAGTCGAAAGAGGAGAGTTTCGCGCTTGAAAGGAGCCAAAAAAATCCTAAATGCGCCTACTAGAAGATACGATACAGCGGTTTAAATACTTCGAAATTTTAAAAAATCAAAAATACCCTCCAATCTTTTGAATATAGCGTCTGAACCGTTTCTCTCCGAAAAACCCGAATGAAATGAGTCGAAAGAGGAGAGTTTCGCGCTTGAAATGAGCCAAAAAAATCCTAAATACGCCTACTAGAAGATAAGATACAGCGGTTTAAATATTCCGAAATTTTAAAAAATCAAAAATACCCTTCCACTATTTTGAAGATAGCGTCTGAACCGTTTCTCTCCGAAAAACCGGAATGAAACTAGACGAAAGAGGAGAGTTTCGCGCTTGAAATGAGCCAAAAAAATCCTAAATGCGCCTACTACAAGATAAGATACAGAGTTTTAAATATTCCGAAATTTTAAAAAATCAAAAATACCCTTCCACTATTTTGAAGATAGCGTCTGAACCGTTTCTCTCCGAAAAACCCGAATGAAATGAGTCGAAAGAGGAGAGTTTCGCGCTTGAAAGGTGCCAAAAAAATCCTAAATACGCCTACTAGAAGATAAGATACAGCGGTTTAAAGACATCGAAATTTTAAAAAATCAAAAATACCCTTCCACTCTTTTGAATATAGCGTCTGAACCGTTTCTCTCCGAAAAACCCGAATGAAATGAGTCGAAAGAGGAGAGTTTCGCGCTTGTAAGGAGCTAAAAAAATCCTAAATACGCCTACTAGAAGATAAGATACAGCGGTTTAAAGACATCCGAAATTTTAAAAAATCAAAAATACCCTTCCAGTATTTTGAATATAGCGTCTGAACCGTTTCTCTCCGAAAAACCCGAATGAAATGAGTCGAAAGAGGAGAGTTTCGCGCTTGAAATGAGCCAAAAAAATCCTAAATACGCCTACTAGAAGATAAGATACAGCGGTTTAAAGACTCCGAAATTTTAAAAAATCAAAAATACCCTTCCACTATTTTGAATATAGCGTCTGAACCGTTTCTCTCCGAAAAACCCGAATGAAATGAGTCGAAAGAGGAGAGTTTCGCGCTTGAAATGAGCCAAAAAAATCCTAAATACGCCTACTAGAAGATAAGATACAGCGGTTTAAAGACTTCCGAAATTTTAAAAAATCAAAAATACCCTTCCAGTATTTTGAATATAGCGTCTGAACCGTTTCTCTCCGAAAAACCCGAATGAAATGAGTCGAAAGAGGAGAGTTTCGCGCTTGAAATGAGCCAAAAAAATCCTAAATACGCCTACTAGAAGATAAGATACAGCGGTTTAAAGATTCCGAAATTTTAAAAAATCAAAAATACCCTTCCACTATTTTGAATATAGCGTCTGAACCGTTTCTCTCCGAAAAACCCGAATGAAATGAGTCGAAAGAGGAGAGTTTCGCGCTTGAAATGAGCCAAAAAAATCCTAAATACGCCTACTAGAAGATAAGATACAGCGGTTTAAAGACTTCGAAATTTTAAAAAATCAAAAATACCCTTCCACTATTTTGAATATAGCGTCTAAACCGTTTCTCTCCGAAAAACCCGAATGAAATGAGTCGAAAGAGGAGAGTTTCGCGCTTGAAATGAGCCAAAAAAATCCTAAATACGCCTACTAGAAGATAAGATACAGCGGTTTAAAGACATCGAAATTTTAAAAAATCAAAAATACCCTTCCACTGTTTTGAATATAGCGTCTGAACCGTTTCTCTCCGAAAAACCCGAATGAAATGAGTCGAAAGAGGAGAGTTTCGCGCTTGAAATGAGCCAAAAAAATCCTAAATACGCCTACTAGAAGATAAGATACAGCGGTTTAAAGACTCCGAAATTTTAAAAAATCAAAAATACCCTTCCAGTATTTTGAATATAGCGTCTGAACCGTTTCTCTCCGAAAAACCCGAATGAAATGAGTCGAAAGAGGAGAGTTTCGCGCTTGAAATGAGCCAAAAAAATCCTAAATACGCCTACTAGAAGATAAGATACAGCGGTTTAAATATTCCGAAATTTTAAAAAATCAAAAATACCCTTCCACTATTTTGAATATAGCGTCTGAACCGTTTCTCTCCGAAAAACCCGAATGAAATGAGTCGAAAGAGGAGAGTTTCGCGCTTGAAATGAGCCAAAAAAATCCTAAATACGCCTACTAGAAGATAAGATACAGCGGTTTAAAGATTCCGAAATTTTAAAAAATCAAAAATACCCTTCCACTATTTTGAATATAGCGTCTGAACCGTTTCTCTCCGAAAAACCCGAATGAAATGAGTCGAAAGAGGAGAGTTTCGCGCTTGAAATGTGCCAAAAAAATCCTAAATACGCCTACTAGAAGATAAGATACAGCGGTTTAAAAATTCCGAAATTTTAAAAAATCAAAAATACCCTTCCACTATTTTGAATATAGCGTCTGAACCGTTTCTCTCCGAAAAAACCCGAATGAAATTATTCGAAAGAGGAGAGTTTCGCGCTTGAAATGTGCCAAAAAAATCCTAAATACGCCTACTAGAAGATAAGATACAGCGGTTTAAAAATTCCGAAATTTTAAAAAATCAAAAATACCCTTCCACTCTTTTGTATATAGCGTCTGAACCGTTTCTCTCCGAAAAACCGGAATGAAACGAGTCGAAAGAGGAGAGTTTCGCGCTTGAAATGAGCCAAAAAAATCCTAAATACGCCTACTAGAAGATAAGATACAGCGGTTTAAAGACATCGAAATTTTAAAAAATCAAAAATACCCTCCAATCTTTTGAATATAGCGTCTGAACCGTTTCTCTCCGAAAAACCCGAATGAAATGAGTCGAAAGAGGAGAGTTTCGCGCTTGTAAGGAGCTAAAAAAATCCTAAATACGCCTACTAGAAGATAAGATACAGCGGTTTAAAGACATCGAAATTTTAAAAAATCAAAAATACCCTTCCAGTATTTTGAATATTGCGTCTGAACCGTTTCTCTCCGAAAAACCCGAATGAATGAGTTGAAAGAGGAGAGTTTCGCGCTTGAAATGAGCCAAAAAAATCCTGAATGCGCCTACTAGAAGATAAGATACAGCGGTTTAAATATTTCGAAATTTTAAAAAATCAAAAATACCCTTCAACTATTTTGAATATAGCGTCTGAACCGTTTCTCTCCGAAAAACCCGAATGAAATGAGTCGAAAGAGGAGAGTTTCGCGCTTGAAGTGTGCCAAAAAAATCCTAAATACGCCTACTAGAAGACAAGATACAGAGGTTTAAAAATTCTGAAATTTTAAAAAATCAAAAATACCCTTCCACTATTTTGTATATAGCGTCTGAACAGTTTCTCTCCGAAAAACCGGAATGAAATGAGTCGAAAGAGGAGAGTTTCGCGCTTGAAATGAGCCAAAAAAATTCTAAATACGCCTACTAGAAGATAAGATACAGCGGTTTAAAGACTTCGAAGTTTTAAAAAATCAAAAATACCCTTCCACTATTTTGAATATAGCGTCTGAACCGTTTCTCTCCGAAAAACCCGAATGAAATGAGTCGAAAGAGGAGAGTTTCGCGCTTGAAGGGAGCCAAAAAAATCCTAAATGCGCCTACTAGAAGATAAGATACAGCGGTTTAAAGACATCGAAATTTTAAAAAATCAAAAATACCCTTCCAGTATTTTGAATATTGCGTCTGAACCGTTTCTCTCCGAAAAACCCGAATGAATGAGTTGAAAGAGGAGAGTTTCGCGCTTGAAATGAGCCAAAAAAATCCTCAATGCGCCTACTAGAAGATAAGATACAGCGGTTTAAAAATTCCGAAATTTTAAAAAATCAAAAATACCCTTCAACTATTTTGAATATAGCGTCTGAACCGTTTCTCTCCGAATAACCCGAATGAAATGATTCGAAAGAGGAGAGTTTCGCGCTTGAAATGAGCCAAAAAAATCCTAAATACGCCTACTAGAAGACAAGATACAGAGGTTTAAAAATTCTGATATTTTAAAAAATCAAAAATAGCCTTCCACTATTTTGTATATAGCGTCTGAACAGTTTCTCTCCGAAAAACCGGAATGAAATGAGTCGAAAGAGGAGAGTTTCGCGCTTGAAATGAGCCAAAAAAATTCTAAATACGCCTACTTGAAGATAAGATACAGCGGTTTAAAGACTTCGAAGTTTTAATAAATCAAAAATATCCTTCCACTATTTTGAATATAGCGTCTGAACCGTTTCTCTCCGAAAAACCCGAATGAAATGAGTCGAAAAAGGAGAGTTTCGCGCATGAAGGGAGCCAAAAAAATCCTAAATGCGCCTACTAGAAGATAAGATACAGCGGTTTAAAGACATCGAAATTTTAAAAAATCAAAAATACCCTTCCAGTATTTTGAATATTGCGTCTGAACCGTTTCTCTCCGAAAAACCCGAATGAATGAGTTGAAAGAGGAGAGTTCCGCGCTTGAAATGAGCCAAAAAAATCCTCAATGCGCCTACTAGAAGATAAGATACAGCGGTTTAAAAATTCCGAAATTTTAAAAAATCAAATATACCCTTCCACTCTTTTGAATATAGAATCTGAACCGTTTCTCTCCGAATAACCCGAATGAAATGAATCGAAAGAGGAGAGTTTCGCGCTTGAAATGAGCCAAAAAAATCCTAAATACGCCTACTAGAAGATAAGATACAGCGGTTTAAAAATTCCGAAATTTATAAAAATCTAAAATACCCTTCCACTATTTTGAATATAGCGTCTGAACCATTTCTCTCCGAAAAACCGGAATGAAACGAGTCGAAAGAGGAGAGTTTCGCGCTTGAAACGAGCCAAAAAAATCCTAAATACGCCTACTAGAAGATAAGATACAGCGGTTTAAAGACATCGAAATTTTAAAAAATCAAAAATACCCTCCAATCTTTTGAATATAGCGTCTGAACAGTTTCTCTCCGAAAAACCGGAATGAAACGTGTCGAAAGAGGAGAGTTTCGCGCTTGAAATGAGCCAAAAAAATTCTAAATATCGCCTACTAGAAGATAAGATACAGCGGTTTAAAGATTCCGAAATTTTAAAAAATCAAAAATACCCTTCCACTATTTTGAATATAGCGTCTGAACCGTTTCTCTCCGAAAAACCCGAATGAAATGAGTCGAAAAAGGAGAGTTTCGCGCATGAATGGAGCCAAAAAAATCCTAAATACGCCTACTAGAAGATAAGATACAGCGGTTTAAAAATTCCGAAATTTTAAAAAATCAAAGATACCCTTCCACTATTTTGAATATAGCGTCTGAACCGTTTCTCTCCGAATAACCCGAATGAAATGAATCGAAAGAGGAGAGTTTCGCGCTTGAAATGAGCCAAAAAAATCCTAAATACGCCTACTAGAAGATAAGATACAGCGGTTTAAAAATTCCGAAATTTATAAAAATCTAAAATACCCTTCCACTATTTTGAATATAGCGTCTGAACCATTTCTCTCCGAAAAACCGGAATGAAACAAGTCGAAAGAGGAGAGTTTCGCGCTTGAAACGAGCCAAAAAAATCCTAAATACGCCTAATAGAAGATAAGATACAGCGGTTTAAAAATTCCGAAATTTTAAAAAATCAAAAATACCCTTCAACTATTTTGAATATAGCGTCTGATCCGTTTCTCTCCGAAAAACCCGAATGAAATGATTCGAAAGAGGAGGGTTTCGCCCTAGAAGTGTGCCAAAAAAATCCTAAATACGCCTACTAGAAGACAAGATACAGAGGTTTAAAAATTCTGATATTTTAAAAAATCAAAAATAGCCTTCCACTATTTTGTATATAGCGTCTGAACCGTTTCTCTCCGAATAACCCGAATGAAATGAATCGAAAGAGGAGAGTTTCGCGCTTGAAATGAGCCAAAAAAATTCTAAATACGCCTACTTGAAGATAAGATACAGCGGTTTAAAGACTTCGAAGTTTTAATAAATCAAAAATATCCTTCCACTATTTTGAATATAGCGTCTGAACTTTTTCTCTCCGAAAAACCCGAATGAAATGAGTCGAAAAAGGAGAGTTTCGCGCATGAAGGGAGCCAAAAAAATCCTAAATGCGCCTACTAGAAGATAAGATACAGCGGTTTAAAGACATCGAAATTTTAAAAAATCAAAAATACCCTTCCAGTATTTTGAATATTGCGTCTGAACCGTTTCTCTCCGAAAAACCCGAATGAATGAGTTGAAAGAGGAGAGTTCCGCGCTTGAAATGAGCCAAAAAAATCCTCAATGCGCCTACTAGAAGATAAGATACAGCGGTTTAAAAATTCCGAAATTTTAAAAAATCAAATATACCCTTCCACTCTTTTGAATATAGCGTCTGAACCGTTTCTCTCCGAATAACCCGAATGAAATGAATCGAAAGAGGAGAGTTTCGCGCTTGAAAGGAGCCAAAAAAATCCTAAATACGCCTACTAGAAGATAAGATACAGCGGTTTAAAAATTCCGAAATTTATAAAAATCTAAAATACCCTTCCACTATTTTGAATATAGCGTCTGAACCATTTCTCTCCGAAAAACCGGAATGAAACGAGTCGAAAGAGGAGAGTTTCGCGCTTGAAAGGAGCCAAAAAAATCCTAAATACGCCAACTAGAAGATAAGATACAGCGGTTTAAAGACATCGAAATTTTAAAAAATCAAAAATACCCTCCAATCTTTTGAATATAGCGTCTGAACCGTTTCTCTCCGAAAGACCTGAATGAAACGAGTCGAAAGAGGAGTGTTTCGCGCTTGAAGTGAGCCCAAAAAATCCTAAAAACGCCTACTAGAAGATAAGATACAGCGGATTAAATATTCCGAAATTTTAAAAAATCAAAAATAGCCTTCCACTATTTTGAAGATAGCGTCTGAACCGTTTTTCTCCGAAAAACCGGAATGAATCGAGTCGAAAGAGGAGAGTTTTGCGCTTGAAATGAGCCCAAAAAATCCGAAATACGCCTACTAGAAGATAAGATACAGCGGTTTAAGGACATCGAAATTTTAAAAAATCAAAAATACCCTTCCAGTATTTTGAATATTGCGTCTGAACCGTTTCTCTCCGAAAAACCCGAATGAATGAGTGGAAAGAGGAGAGTTCCGCGCTTGAAATGAGCCAAAAAAATCCTAAATGCGCCTAATAGAAGATAAGATGCAGCGGTTTAAAAATTCCGAAATTTTAAAAAATCAAAAATACCCTTCCACTATTTTGAATATAGCGTCTGAACCGTTTCTCTCCGAAAAACCCGAATGAAATGAGTCGAAAAAGGAGAGTTTCGCGCATTAATGGAGCCAAAAAAATCCTAAATACGCCTACTAGAAGATAAGATACAGCGGTTTAAAAATTCCGAAATTTTAAAAAATCAAAGATACCCTTCCACTATTTTGAATATAGCGTCTGAACCGTTTCTCTCCGAATAACCCGAATGAAATGAATCGAAAGAGGAGAGTTTCGCGCTTGAAATGAGCCAAAAAAATCCTAAATACGCCTACTAGAAGATAAGATACAGCGGTTTAAAAATTCCGAAATTTATAAAAATCTAAAATACCCTTCCACTATTTTGAATATAGCGTCTGAACCATTTCTCTCCGAAAAACCGGAATGAAACAAGTCGAAAAAGGAGAGTTTCGCGCTTGAAACGAGCCAAAAAAATCCTAAATACGCCTAATAGAAGATAAGATACAGCGGTTTAAAAATTCCGAAATTTTAAAAAATCAAAAATACCCTTCAACTATTTTGAATATAGCGTCTGATCCGTTTCTCTCCGAAAAACCCGAATGAAATGATTCGAAAGAGGAGGGTTTCGCCCTAGAAGTGTGCCAAAAAAATCCTAAATACGCCTACTAGAAGACAAGATACAGAGGTTTAAAAATTCTGATATTTTAAAAAATCAAAAATAGCCTTCCACTATTTTGTATATAGCGTCTGAACAGTTTCTCTCCGAAAAACCGGAATGAAATGAGTCGAAAGAGGAGAGTTTCGCGCTTGAAATGAGCCAAAAAAATTCTAAATACGCCTACTTGAAGATAAGATACAGCGGTTTAAAGACTTCGAAGTTTTAATAAATCAAAAATATCCTTCCACTATTTTGAATATAGCGTCTGAACCGTTTCTCTCCGAAAAACCCGAATGAAATGAGTCGAAAAAGGAGAGTTTCGCGCATGAAGGGAGCCAAAAAAATCCTAAATGCGCCTACTAGAAGATAAGATACAGCGGTTTAAAGACATCGAAATTTTAAAAAATCAAAAATACCCTTCCAGTATTTTGAATATTGCGTCTGAACCGTTTCTCTCCGAAAAACCCGAATGAATGAGTTGAAAGAGGAGAGTTCCGCGCTTGAAATGAGCCAAAAAAATCCTCAATGCGCCTACTAGAAGATAAGATACAGCGGTTTAAAAATTCCGAAATTTTAAAAAATCAAATATACCCTTCCACTCTTTTGAATATAGCGTCTGAACCGTTTCTCTCCGAATAACCCGAATGAAATGAATCGAAAGAGGAGAGTTTCGCGCTTGAAAGGAGCCAAAAAAATCCTAAATACACCTACTAGAAGATAAGATACAGCGGTTTAAAAATTCCGAAATTTATAAAAATCTAAAATACCCTTCCACTATTTTGAATATAGCGTCTGAACCATTTCTCTCCGAAAAACCGGAATGAAACGAGTCGAAAGAGGAGAGTTTCGCGCTTGAAACGAGCCAAAAAAATCCTAAATACGCCTACTAGAAGGTAAGATACAGCGGTTTAAAGACATCGAAATTTTAAAAAATCAAAAATACCCTCCAATCTTTTGAATATAGCGTCTGAACAGTTTCTCTCCGAAAAACCGGAATGAAACGTGTCGAAAGAGGAGAGTTTCGCGCTTGAAACGAGCCAAAAAAATCCTAAATACGCCTACTAGAAGATAAGATACAGCGGTTTAAAGATTCCGAAATTTTAAAAAATCAAAAATACCCTTCCACTCTTTTGAATATAGCGTCTGAACCGTTTCTCTCCGAAAAACCCGAATGAAACGAGTCGAAAGAGGAGAGTTTCGCGCTTGAAGTGAGCCAAAAAAATCCTAAATACGCCTACTAGAAGATAAGATACAGCGGTTTAAAAATTCCGAAATTTAAAAAAATCAAAAATACCCTTCCAGTATTTTGAATATAGCGTCTGAACCGTTTCTCTCCGAAAAACCGGAATGAAACGTGTCGAAAGAGGAGAGTTTCGCGCTTGAAACGAGCCAAAAAAATCCTAAATACGCCTACTAGAAGATAAGATACAGCGGTTTAAAAATTCCGAAATTTTAAAAAATCAAAAATACCCTTCCACTATTTTGAATATAGCGTCTGAACCGTTTCTCTCCGAAAAACCTGAATGAAACGAGTCGAAAGAGGAGAGTTTCGCGCTTGAAGTGAGCCCAAAAAAATCCTAAATACGCCTACTAGAAGACAAGATACAGAGGTTTAAAAATTCCGAAATTTTAAAAAATCAAAAATACCCTTCCACTATTTTGAATATAGCGTCTGAACCGTTTCTCTCCGAAAAACCGGAATGAAACGAGTCGAAAGAGGAGAGTTTCGCGCTTGAAACGAGCCAAAAAAATCCTAAATACGCCTACTAGAAGATAAGATACAGCGGTTTAAAACATTCCGAAATTTTAAAAAATCAAAAATACCCTTCCACTATTTTGAATATAGCGTCTGAACCATTTCTCTCCGAAAAACCGGAATGAAACGAGTCGAAAGAGGAGAC
>NW_028256610.1:0-34465 GCF_048593485.1 Apis florea | reverse complement strand
CAAACGCTATATTTAAAATAGGGGAAAGGTATTTTTGATTTTTTAAAATTTCGTAGTATTTAAACCGCTGTATCTTATCTTCTAGTAGGCGTATTTAGGATTTTTTTGGCTCCCTACAAGCGCGAAACCAACCTCTTTCGAATCGTTTCATTCAGGTTTTTCGGAGAGGAACGGTTCAGACGCTATATTCAAAATAGTGGAAGGGTATTTTTGATTTTTTAAAATTTCGGAATATTTAAATTGTTGTATTTTATCTTCTAGTAGGCGTATTTATGATTTTTTTGGCTCCTTACAAGCGCGAAACTCTCCTCCTTCGACTAGTTTCATTCCGGTTTTTCTGAGAGAAACGGTTCACAAGCTAGCTTCAAAATAGTGGAAGGGTATTTTTGATATTTTAAAATTTCGGAATTTTTAAACCGCTGTTTCTGATTTTCTAGTAGGCGTATTTAGGATTTTTTTGGCTCATTTCATGCGCGGAACTCTCCTCTTTCCACTGACTTCATTCGGGTTTTTCGGAGAGAAACGGTTCAAACGCTATATTCAAAATAGTGGAAAGGTATTTTTGTTTTTTAAAATTTCGGAATATTTAAACCGCTGTATCTTATCTTCTAGTAGTCGTATTTAGGATTTTTTGAGCTCATTTCAAGCGCGAAACACTCCTCTTTCGAACCATTTCATTCGGGTTTTTCGGAGAGGAACGGTTCAGACGCTATATTCAAAAGAGTGGAAGGGTATTTTTGTTTTTCAAAATTTCGGAATATTAAAACCATTGTATCTTATCATCTAGTAGGCGTATTTAGGATTCTTTGGGCTCATTTCAAGCGCGAAACTCACCTCTTTCGACTGATTTCATTCGCGTTTTTCGGAGAGAAACGGTTCAGACGATATATTCGAAATAGTGGAAGGGTATTTTTGATTTTTTAAAATTTCGTAATATTTAAACCGCTGTATCTTATCTTCTAGTAGGTGTATTTAGGATTTTTTTGGCTCCCTACAAGCGCGAAACTCTCCTGTTTCGATTTATTTCATTCGGGTTTTTCGGAGAGAAACGGTTCAGACGCTATATTCAAAATAGTGGATGGGTATTTTTGTTTTTTAAAATTTCGGAATATTAAAACCACTGTATCTTATCATCTAGTAGGCGTATTTAGGATTCTTTGGGCTCATTTCAAGCGCGAAACTCACCTCTTTCGACTGATTTCATTCGCGTTTTTCGGAGAGAAACGGTTCAGACGATATATTCGAAATAGTGGAAGGGTATATTTGATTTTTTAAAATTTCGCAATTTTTAAACCGCTGTATCTTATCTTCTAGTAGGCGTATTTAGGATTTTTTTGGCTCCTTACAAGCTCGAAACTCTCCTGTTTCGATTTATTTCATTCGGGTTTTTCGGAGAGAAACTATTCAGACGCTATATTCAAAGTAGTGGAAGGGTATTTTTGCTTTTTAAAATTTCTAAGATTTAAACCGCTGTATCTTATTTCTAGTAGGCGTATATAGGATTTTTTTGGCTCCCTACAAGCGCGAAACTCTCCTCTTTCGAATCATTTCATTCGGAGAGAAACGGTTCAGACGCTATATTCAAAATAGTGGAAGGGTATTCTTGATTTTTTAAAATTTCGGAATTTTTAAACCGTTGTATCTTATCTTCTATTAGGCGTATTTAGGATTTATTTGGCTCCCTTCATGCGCGAAACTCTCCTTTTTCGAATCATTTCATTCGGGTTTTTTCGGAGAGAAACGGTTCAGACACTATATTCAAAATAGTGGAAGGGTATTTTTGATTTTTTAAAATTTCGAAGTATATAAATCGCTGTATCTTCTCTTCTAGTAGGCGAATTTAGGATTTTTTGGCTCATTTCAAGCGCGAAACTCTCCTGTTTCGAATTATTTCATTCGGGTTTTTAGGAAAGAAACGGTTCACACGCTATATAAAAAATAGTGGAAGGGTATTTTTCATTTTTTAAAACTTCGAAATATTTAAACCGCTGTATCTTATCTTCTAGTAGGCATATTTAGGATTTTTTTGGCTCCTTACAAGCGCGAAACTCTCCTCTTTCGAATCTTTTCATTCGGGTTTTTTCGGAGAGAAACGGTTCAGACACTATATTCAAAATAGTGAAAGGGTATTTTTGATTTTTTAAAATTTCGAAGTATTTAAATCGCTGTATCTTCTCTTCTAGTAGGCGTATTTAGGATTTTTTATGCTCATTTCAAGCACGAAACTCTCCTTTTTCGAATCCTTTCATTCGGGTTTTTCGGAGAGAAACGGTTCAGACGCTATATTCAAAAGTTTGGTAGGGTACATTTGATTTTTCAAAATTTCGAAGTATTTAAACCGCTGTATCTTATCTTCTAGTAGGCGTATTTAGGATTTTTGTGGCTCCTTACAAGGGCGAATCTCTCCTCTTTCGAATCATTTCATTCGGGTTTTCCGGAGAGAAACGGTTCTGACGCTATATTCAAATTAATGATAGGCTATTTTTGATTTTTTAAAATTTCGGACTATCTAAACCGCTGTACCTTATCTCCTAGTAAGCGAATTTAGGATTATTTTGCTCCTTTCAAGCGCGAAGCTCTCCTCTTTCGACTCGTTTCATTCCGGTTTTTCGGAGAGAAACGGTTCAGACGCTATATTCAAAATAGTGGAAGTATTTTTGATTTCTTTAAAATTTCGGAATATTTAAACCGCTGTATCTTATCTTCTAGTAAGCGTATTTAGTATTTTTTTGGCTCATTTCAAGCGCGCAACTCTCTTCTTTCGACTCATTTCATTCGGGTTTTTCGGAGAGAAACGGTTCAGAAGCAATATTCAAAATAGTGGAAGGGTATATCTGATTTTTTAAAATTTCGATGTTTTTAAACCGCTGTATCTTATTTCTAGTAGGCATATATAGGATTTTTTTGGCTCCCTACAAGCGCGAAACTCTCCTCTTTCGAATCATTTCATTCGGAGAGAAACGGTTCAGACGCTATATTCAAAATAGTGGAAGGGTATTTTTGATCTTTTAAAATTTCGTAAATTTTAAATCGCTGTATCTTCTCTTCTAGTAGGCATGTTTGGGATTTTTTTAGCTCATTTCGAGCGCGAAACTCTCCTCTTTCCACTGACTTCATTCGGGTTTTTCGGAGAGAAACGGTTCAAACGCTATATTTAAAATAGGGGAAAGGTATTTTTGATTTTTTAAATTTTCGTAGTATTTAAACCGCTGTATCTTATCTTCTAGTAGGCGTATTTAGGATTTTTTTGGCTCCCTACAAGCGCGAAACCAACCTCTTTCGAATCATTTCATTCAGGTTTTTCGGAGAGGAACGGTTCAGACGCTATATTCAAAATAGTGGAAGGGTATTTTTGATTTTTTAAAATTTCGGAATATTTAAATTGTTGTATTTTATCTTCTAGTAGGCGTATTTATGATTTTTTTGGCTCCTTACAAGCGCGAAACTCTCCTCCTTCGACTAGTTTCATTCCGGTTTTTCTGAGAGAAACGGTTCACAAGCTAGCTTCAAAATAGTGGAAGGGTATTTTTGATATTTTAAAATTTCGGAATTTTTAAACCGCTGTTTCTGATTTTCTAGTAGGCGTATTTAGGATTTTTTTGGCTCATTTCATGCGCGGAACTCTCCTCTTTCCACTGACTTCATTCGGGTTTTTCGGAGAGAAACGGTTCAAACGCTATATTCAAAATAGTGGAAAGGTATTTTTGTTTTTTAAAATTTCGGAATATTTAAACCGCTGTATCCTATCTTCTAGTAGTCGTATTTAGGATTTTTTGAGCTCATTTCAAGCGCGAAACACTCCTCTTTCGAACCATTTCATTCGGGTTTTTCGGAGAGGAACGGTTCAGACGCTATATTCAAAAGAGTGGAAGGGTATTTTTGTTTTTCAAAATTTCGGAATATTAAAACCACTGTATCTTATCATCTAGTAGGCGTATTTAGGATTCTTTGGGCTCATTTCAAGCGCGAAACTCACCTCTTTCGACTGATTTCATTCGCGTTTTTCGGAGAGAAACGGTTCAGACGATATATTCGAAATAGTGGAAGGGTATTTTTGATTTTTTAAAATTTCGTAATTTTTAAACCGCTGTATCTTATCTTCTAGTAGGTGTATTTAGGATTTTTTTGGCTCCCTACAAGCGCGAAACTCTCCTGTTTCGATTTATTTCATTCGGGTTTTTCGGAAGGAAACGGTTCAGACGCTATATTCAAAATAGTGGATGGGTATTTTTGTTTTTTAAAATTTCGGAATATTAAAACCACTGTATCTTATCATCTAGTAGGCGTATTTAGGATTCTTTGGGCTCATTTCAAGCGCGAAACTCACCTCTTTCGACTGATTTCATTCGCGTTTTTCGGAGAGAAACGGTTCAGACGATATATTCGAAATAGTGGAAGGGTATTTTTGATTTTTTAAAATTTCGCAATTTTTAAACCGCTGTATCTTATCTTCTAGTAGGCGTATTTAGGATTTTTTTGGCTCCTTACAAGCTCGAAACTCTCCTGTTTCGATTTATTTCATTCGGGTTTTTCGGAGAGAAACTATTCAGACGCTATATTCAAAGTAGTGGAAGGGTATTTTTGCTTTTTAAAATTTCTAAGATTTAAACCGCTGTATCTTATTTCTAGTAGGCGTATATAGGATTTTTTTGGCTCCCTACAAGCGCGAAACTCTCCTCTTTCGAATCATTTCATTCGGAGAGAAACGGTTCAGACGCTATATTCAAAATAGTGGAAGGGTATTCTTGATTTTTTAAAATTTCGGAATTTTTAAACCGTTGTATCTTAACTTCTATTAGGCGTATTTAGGATTTATTTGGCTCCCTTCATGCGCGAAACTCTCCTTTTTCGAATCACTTCATTCGGGTTTTTTCGGAGAGAAACGGTTCAGACACTATATTCAAAATAGTGGAAGGGTATTTTTGATTTTTTAAAATTTCGAAGTATATAAATCGCTGTATCTTCTCTTCTAGTAGGCGAATTTAGGATTTTTTGGCTCATTTCAAGCGCGAAACTCTCCTGTTTCGAATTATTTCATTCGGGTTTTTAGGAAAGAAACGGTTCACACGCTATATTCAAAATAGTGGAAGGGTATTTTTCATTTTTTAAAACTTCGAAATATTTAAACCGCTGTATCTTATCTTCTAGTAGGCATATTTAGGATTTTTTTGGCTCCTTACAAGCGCGAAACTCTCCTCTTTCGAATCTTTTCATTCGGGTTTTTTCGGAGAGAAACGGTTCAGACACTATATTCAAAATAGTGAAAGGGTATTTTTGATTTTTTAAAATTTCGAAGTATTTAAATCGCTGTATCTTCTCTTCTAGTAGGCGTATTTAGGTTTTTTTTCTCATTTCAAGCGCGAAACTCTCCTCTTTCGAATCATTTCATTCGGGTTTTTCGGAGAGAAACGGTTCAGACCCTATATTCAAAATAGTGGAAGGGTATTTTCGATTTTTTAATATTTCGATGTCTTTAAACCGCTGTATCTTATCTTGTAGTAGGCGTATTTAGGATTTTCTTGGTTCCCTACAAGCGCGAATCCCTCCTCTTTCGAATCATTTCATTCGGGTTTTTCGTAGAGAAACGGTTTAGACGCTATCTTAAAATAGTGGAAGGGTATTTTAGATTTTTAAAAATTTCGGAGTTTTTAAACCGCTGTATCGTATCTTCTAGAAGGCATGTTTAGGTTTTTTTTGGCTCACTTCAAGCGCGAAACTCTCCTCTTTTGACTCGTTTCATTCCGGTTTTTCGGAGGGAAGTGGTTTAGACGCTATCTTCAAAATAGTGGAAGGGTATTTTTGATTTTTTAAAATTTCGGAATTTTTAAACCGCTGTATCTTATCTTCTAGTAGGCGTATTTAGGATTTTTTTGGCTCATTTCAGGCGCGGAACTCTCCTCTTACGACTCATTTCATCCGGGTTTTTCGGAGATAAACGGGTCAGACGCATTATTCAAAATAGTGGAAGGGTATTTTTGATTTTTTAATATTTCGATGTCTTTAAACCGCTGTATCTTATCTTGTAGTAGGCGTATTTAGGATTTTCTTGGTTCACTACAAGCGCGAATCCCTCCTCTTTCGAATCATTTCATTCGGGTTTTTCGGAGAGAAACGGTTCAGACGCTATATTCAAAATAGTGCAATGGTATTTATGATTTTTTAAAATTTCGATGTATTTAAACCGCTGTATCTTATCTTCTAGTAGGCGTATTTAGGATTTTTTTGGCGCATTTCAAGCGCGAAACTCTCCTCTTTCGACTCATTTCATTCGGGTTTTTCGGAGAGAAACGGTTCAGACGATATATTCAAAAGTTTGGTAGGGTACTTTTGATTTTTCAAAATTTCGAAGTATTTAAACCGCTGTATCTTATCTTCTAGTAGGCGTATTTAGGATTTTTTGGCTCCTTGCAAGGGCGAATCTCTCCTCTTTCCACTGACTTCATTTGGGTTTTTCGGAGAGAAACGGTTCAAACGCTACATTCAAAATAGTGGAAAGGTATTTTTGTTTTTTAAAATTTCGGAATATTTAAACCGCTGTATCTTATCTTCTAGTCGTATTTAGGATTTTTTGAGCTCATTTCAAATGCGAAAATCTCCTCTTTCGAATGATTTCATTCGGGTTTTTCGGAGAGAAACGGTTCAGACGCTATATTCAAAATAGTGCAATGGTATTTATGATTTTTTAAAATTTGGAAGTATTTAAACCGTTGTATCTTATCTTCTAGTAGGCGTATTTAGGATTTTTTTGGCTCCTTACAAGCGCGAAACTCTCCTCATTCGACTGATTTAATTCGGGTTTTTCGGAGAGAAACGGTTCAGACGCTATATTCAAAATAGTGGAAGGATATTTTTGATTTTTTAAAATTTCAAAGTCTTTAAACCGCTGTACCTTACCTTCTAGTAGGCGTAATTAGGATTTATTTGGCTCCTTACATGCGCGAAACTCTCCTCCTTCGAATGATTTCATTCGGGTTTTTCGGAGAGAAACTATTCAGACGCTATATTCAAAGTAGTGGAAGGGTATTTTTGCTTTTTAAAAATTCTAAGATTTAAACCGCTGTATCTTATTTCTAGTAGGCGTATATAGGATTTTTTTGGCTCCCTACAAGCGCGAAACTCTCCTCTTTCGAATCATTTCATTCGGAGAGAAACGGTTCAGACACTATATTCAAAATAGTGGAAAGGTATTTTTGATTTTTTAAAATTTCGAAGTATTTAAATCGCTGTATCTTCTCTTCTAGTAGGCGTATTTAGGATTTTTTATGCTCATTTCAAGCACGAAAATCTCCTTTTTCGTATCCTTTCATTCGGGTTTTTCGGAGAGAAACGGTTCAGTCGCTATATTCAAAAGTTTGGTAGGGTACATTTGATTTTTCAAAATTTCGAAGTATTTAAACCGCTGTATCTTATCTTCTAGTAGGCGTATTTAGTATTTTTTTGGCTCCTTACAAGGGCGAATCTCTCCTCTTTCGAATCATTTCATTCGGGTTTTCCGGAGAGAAACGGTTCAGACGCTATATTCAAATTAATGATAGGCTATTTTTGATTTTTTAAAATTTCGGACTATCTAAACCGCTGTACCTTATCTCCTAGTAAGCGAATTTAGGATTATTTTGCTCCTTTCAAGCGCGAAGCTCTCCTCTTTCGACTCGTTTCATTCCGGTTTTTCGGAGAGAAACGGTTCAGACGCTATATTCAAAATAGTGGAAGTATTTTTGATTTCTTTAAAATTTCGGAATCTTTAAACCGCTGTATCTTATCTTCTAGTAGGCGTATTTAGGATTTTTGTGGCTCCTTACAAGGGCGAATCTCTCCTCTTTCGAATCATTTCATTCGGGTTTTCCGGAGAGAAACGGTTCAGACGCTATATTCAAAAGTTTGGTAGGGTACATTTGATTTTTCAAAATTTCGAAGTATTTAAACCGCTGTATCTTATCTTCTAGTAGGCGTATTTAGTATTTTTTTGGCTCCTTACAAGGGCGAATCTCTCCTCTTTCGAATCATTTCATTCGGGTTTTCCGGAGAGAAACGGTTCAGACGCTATATTCAAAATAATGGAAGTATTTTTGATTTCTTTAAAATTTCGGAATCTTTAAACCGCTGTATCTTATCTTCTAGTAAGCGTATTTAGTATTTTTTTGGCTCATTTCAAGCGCGCAACTCTCTTCTTTCGACTCATTTCATTCGGGTTTTTCGGAGATAAACGGTTCAGACGCAATATTCAAAATAGTGGAAGGGTATATCTGATTTTTTAAAATTTCGATGCTTTTAAACCGCTGTATCTTATTTCTAGTAGGCATATATAGGATTTTTTTGGCTCCCTACAAGCGCGAAACTCTCCTCTTTCGAATCATTTCATTCGGAGAGAAACGGTTCAGACGCTATATTCAAAATAGTGGAAGGGTATTTTTGATCTTTTAAAATGTCGTAAATTTTAAATCGCTGTATCTTCTCTTCTAGTAGGCATGTTTGGGATTTTTTTAGCTCATTTCTAGCGCGAAACTCTCCTCTTTCCACTGACTTCATTCGGGTTTTTCGGAGAGAAACGGTTCAAACGCTATATTTAAAATAGGGGAAAGGTATTTTTGATTTTTTAAAATTTCGTAGTATTTAAACCGCTGTATCTTATCTTCTAGTAGGCGTATTTAGGATTTTTTTGGCTCCCTACAAGCGCGAAACCAACCTCTTTCGAATCGTTTCATTCAGGTTTTTCGGAGAGGAACGGTTCAGACGCTATATTCAAAATAGTGGAAGGGTATTTTTGATTTTTTAAAATTTCGGAATATTTAAATTGTTGTATTTTATCTTCTAGTAGGCGTATTTATGATTTTTTTGGCTCCTTACAAGCGCGAAACTCTCCTCCTTCGACTAGTTTCATTCCGGTTTTTCTGAGAGAAACGGTTCACAAGCTAGCTTCAAAATAGTGGAAGGGTATTTTTGATATTTTAAAATTTCAGAATTTTTATACCGCTGTTTCTGATTTTCTAGTAGGCGTATTTAGGATTTTTTTGGCTCATTTCATGCGCGGAACTCTCCTCTTTCCACTGACTTCATTCGGGTTTTTCGGAGAGAAACGGTTCAAACGCTATATTCAAAATAGTGGAAAGGTATTTTTGTTTTTTAAAATTTCGGAATATTTAAACCGCTGTATCTTATCTTCTAGTAGTCGTATTTAGGATTTTTTGAGCTCATTTCAAGCGCGAAACACTCCTCTTTCGAACCATTTCATTCGGGTTTTTCGGAGAGGAACGGTTCAGACGCTATATTCAAAAGAGTGGAAGGGTATTTTTGTTTTTCAAAATTTCGGAATATTAAAACCACTGTATCTTATCATCTAGTAGGCGTATTTAGGATTCTTTGGGCTCATTTCAAGCGCGAAACTCACCTCTTTCGACTGATTTCATTCGCGTTTTTCGGAGAGAAACGGTTCAGACGATATATTCGAAATAGTGGAAGGGTATTTTTGATTTTTTAAAATTTCGTAATTTTTAAACCGCTGTATCTTATCTTCTAGTAGGTGTATTTAGGATTTTTTTGGCTCCCTACAAGCGCGAAACTCTCCTGTTTCGATTTATTTCATTCGGGTTTTTCGGAGAGAAACGGTTCAGACGCTATATTCAAAATAGTGGATGGGTATTTTTGTTTTTTAAAATTTCGGAATATTAAAACCACTGTATCTTATCATCTAGTAGGCGTATTTAGGATTCTTTGGGCTCATTTCAAGCGCGAAACTCACCTCTTTCGACTGATTTCATTCGCGTTTTTCGGAGAGAAACGGTTCAGACGATATATTCGAAATAGTGGAAGGGTATTTTTGATTTTTTAAAATTTCGCAATTTTTAAACCGCTGTATCTTATCTTCTAGTAGGCGTATTTAGGATTTTTTTGGCTCCTTACAAGCTCGAAACTCTCCTGTTTCGATTTATTTCATTCGGGTTTTTCGGAGAGAAACTATTCAGACGCTATATTCAAAGTAGTGGAAGGGTATTTTTGCTTTTTAAAATTTCTAAGATTTAAACCGCTGTATCTTATTTCTAGTAGGCGTATATAGGATTTTTTTGGCTCCCTACAAGCGCGAAACTCTCCTCTTTCGAATCATTTCATTCGGAGAGAAACGGTTCAGACGCTATATTCAAAATAGTGGAAGGGTATTCTTGATTTTTTAAAATTTCGGAATTTTTAAACCGTTGTATCTTATCTTCTATTAGGCGTATTTAGGATTTATTTGGCTCCCTTCATGCGCGAAACTCTCCTTTTTCGAATCATTTCATTCGGGTTTTTTCGGAGAGAAACGGTTCAGACACTATATTCAAAATAGTGGAAGGGTATTTTTGATTTTTTAAAATTTCGAAGTATATAAATCGCTGTATCTTCTCTTCTAGTAGGCGTATTTAGGATTTTTTGGCTCATTTCAAGCGCGAAACTCTCCTGTTTCGAATTATTTCATTCGGGTTTTTAGGAAAGAAACGGTTCACACGCTATATTCAAAATAGTGGAAGGGTATTTTTCATTTTTTAAAACTTCGAAATATTTAAACCGCTGTATCTTATCTTCTAGTAGGCATATTTAGGATTTTTTTGGCTCCTTACAAGCGCGAAACTCTCCTCTTTCGAATCTTTTCATTCGGGTTTTTTCGGAGAGAAACGGTTCAGACACTATATTCAAAATAGTGAAAGGGTATTTTTGATTTTTTAAAATTTCGAAGTATTTAAATCGCTGTATCTTCTCTTCTAGTAGGCGTATTTAGGTTTTTTTTCTCATTTCAAGCGCGAAACTCTCCTCTTTCGAATCATTTCATTCGGGTTTTTCGGAGAGAAACGGTTCAGACCCTATATTCAAAATAGTGGAAGGGTATTTTCGATTTTTTAATATTTCGATGTCTTTAAACCGCTGTATCTTATCTTGTAGTAGGCGTATTTAGGATTTTCTTGGTTCCCTACAAGCGCGAATCCCTCCTCTTTCGAATCATTTCATTCGGGTTTTTCGTAGAGAAACGGTTTAGACGCTATCTTCAAAATAGTGGAAGGGTATTTTAGATTTTTAAAAATTTCGGAGTTTTTAAACCGCTGTATCGTATCTTCTAGAAGGCATGTTTAGGTTTTTTTTGGCTCACTTCAAGCGCGAAACTCTCCTCTTTTGACTCGTTTCATTCCGGTTTTTCGGAGAGAAGTGGTTTAGACGCTATCTTCAAAATAGTGGAAGGGTATTTTTGATTTTTTAAAATTTCGGAATTTTTAAACCGCTGTATCTTATCTTCTAGTAGGCGTATTTAGGATTTTTTTGGCTCATTTCAGGCGCGGAACTCTCCTCTTACGACTCATTTCATCCGGGTTTTTCGGAGATAAACGGGTCAGACGCATTATTCAAAATAGTGGAAGGGTATTTTTGATTTTTTAATATTTCGATGTCTTTAAACCGCTGTATCTTATCTTGTAGTAGGCGTATTTAGGATTTTCTTGGTTCACTACAAGCGCGAATCCCTCCTCTTTCGAATCATTTCATTCGGGTTTTTCGGAGAGAAACGGTTCAGACGCTATATTCAAAATAGTGCAATGGTATTTATGATTTTTTAAAATTTCGATGTATTTAAACCGCTGTATCTTATCTTCTAGTAGGCGTATTTAGGATTTTTTTGGCGCATTTCAAGCGCGAAACTCTCCTCTTTCGACTCATTTCATTCGGGTTTTTCGGAGAGAAACGGTTCAGACGCTATATTCAAAAGTTTGGTAGGGTACTTTTGATTTTTCAAAATTTCGAAGTATTTAAACCGCTGTATCGTATCTTCTAGAAGGCGCATTTAGGATTTTTTTGGCTCCTTTCAAGCGCGAAACTCTCCTCCTTCGACTAGTTTCATTCCGGTTTTTCGGAGAGAAACGGTTCACAAGCTAGCTTCAAAATAGTGGAAGGGTATTTTCGATTTTTTAATATTTCGATGTCTTTAAACCGCTGTATCTTATCTTCTGGTAAGCTTATTTAGGATTTTTTTGGCAAATTTCAAGCGCGAAACTCTCCTCTTTCGAATCATTTCCTTCGGGTTTTTCGGAGAGAAACGGTTCAGACGCTATATTCAAAATAGTGGAAGGATATTTTTGATTTTTTAAAATTTCGTAGTATTTAAATCGCTGTATCTTATCTTCTAGTAGGCGTATTTAGGATATTTTTGCTCCCTACAAGCGCGAAACTCTCCTCTATCGAATCATTTCATTCGGGTTTTCGGAGAGAAACAGTTCAGACGCTATATTAAAAATAGTGGAAGGGTATTTTTAATTTTTTAAAATTTCGTAATTTTTAAACCATTGTATCTTATCTTCAAGTAGGCGTGTTTAGGATTTTTTTGGCTCATTTCAAGCGCGAAACTCTCCTCTTTTGACTGATTTCTTTCGGGTTTTTCGGAGAGAAACGGTTCAGACGCTATATTCAAAATAGTGGAAGGGTATTTTTGCTTTTTAAAATTTCTAAGATTTAAACCGCTGTATCTTATTTCTAGTAGGCGTATATAAGATTTTTTTGGCTCCCTACAAGCGCGAAACTCTCCTCTTTCGAATCATTTCATTCGGAGAGAAACGGTTCAGACGCTATATTCAAAATAGTGGAAGGGTATTCTTGATTTTTTAAAATTTCGGAATTTTTAAACCGCTGTATCTTATCTTCTATTAGGCGTATTTAGAATTTATTTGGCTCCCTTCATGCGCGAAACTCTCCTTTTTCGAATCCTTTCATTCGGGTTTTTCGGAGAGTAACGGTTCAGATGCAATATATAAAATAGTGGAAGGGTATTTTTGATTTTCTAAAATTTCGGCGTATTTAAACCGCTCTATCTTATCTTCTAGTACGCTTATTTAGGATTTTTTTGGCAAATTTCATGCGCGAAACTCTCCTCTTTCGAATCATTTCCTTCGGGTTTTTCGGAGAGAAACGGTTCAGACGCTATATTCAAAATAGTGGAAGGATATTTTTGATTTTTTAAAATTTCGTAGTATGTAAATCGCTGTATCTTATCTTCTATTAGGCGTATTTAGGATTTTTTTGCTCCCTACAAGCGCGAAACTCTTCTCTATCGAATCATTTCATTCGGGTTTTCGGAGAGAAACAGTTCAGACGCTATATTAAATATAGTGGAAGGGTATTTTTAATTTTTTAAAATTTCGTAATTTTTAAACCATTGTATCTTATCTTCAAGTAGGCGTGTTTAGGATTTTTTTGGCTCATTTCAAGCGCGAAACTCTCCTCTTTTGACTGATTTCATTCGGGTTTTTCGGAGAGAAACGGTTCAGACGCTATATTCAAAATAGTGGAAGGCTATTTTAGATTTTTTAAAATTTCGGAGTGTTTAAACTGCTGTATCTTATCTTCTAGTAGGCGTATTTAGGATTTTTTTGGCTCCTTACAAGCGCGAAACTATCCTCTTTCGACTCATTTCATTCGGGTTTTTCGTAGAGAAACGCTTCAGACGCTATATCCAAAAGAGTGGAAGGGTATTTTTGATTTTCTAAAATTTCGGCGTATTTAAACCGCTCTATCTTATCTTCTAGTAAGCTTATTTAGGATTTTTTTTGCAAATTTCAAGCGCGAAACTCTCCTCTTTCGAATCATTTCCTTCGGGTTTTTCGGAGAGAAACGGTTCAGACGCTATATTCAAAATAGTGGAAGGATATTTTTGATTTTTTAAAATTTCGTAGTATTTAAATCGCTGTATCTTATCTTCTGTTAGGCGTATTTAGGATTTTTTTGCTCCCTACAAGCGCGAAACTCTTCTCTATCGAATCATTTCATTCGGGTTTTCGGAGAGAAACAGTTCAGACGCTATATTAAAAATAGTGGAAGGGTATTTTTAATTTTTTAAAATTTCGTAATTTTTAAACCATTGTATCTTATCTTCAAGTAGGCGTGTTTAGGATTTTTTTGGCTCATTTCAAGCGCGAAACTCTCCTCTTTTGACTGATTTCATTCGGGTTTTTCGGAGAGAAACGGTTCAGACGCTATATTCAAAATAGTGGAAGGCTATTTTAGATTTTTTAAAATTTCGGAGTGTTTAAACTGCTGTATCTTATCTTCTAGTAGGCGTATTTAGGATTTTTTTGGCTCCTTACAAGCGCGAAACAATCCTCTTTCGACTCATTTCATTCGGGTTTTTCGGAGAGAAACGCTTCAGACGCTATATCCAAAAGAGTGGAAGGGTATTTTTGATTTTTTAAAATTTCGGAGATTTAAACTGCTGTATCTTATCTTCTAGTAGGCGTATTTAGGATTTTTTTGGCTTCTTACAAGCGCGAAACTCTCCTCTTTCGACGCATTTCATTCGGGTTTTCGGAGAGAAACGGTTCAGACGCTATATTCAAAATAGTGGAAGGGTATTTTTGATTTTTTAAAATTTCGAAGTATTTAAACCGGTGTATCTTATCTTCTAGTAGGCGTATTTAGGATTTTTTTGGCTCATTTCAAGCGCGAAACTCTCCTCTTTTGACTGATTTCATTCGGGTTTTTCGGAGAGAAACGGTTCAGACGCTATATTCAAAATAGTGGAAGGCTATTTTTGATTTTTTAAAATTTCGGAGTTTTTAAACTGCTGTATCTTATATTCTAGTAGGCGTATTTAGGATTTTTTTGGCTCCTTACAAGCGCGAAACTCTCCTCTTTTGACTGATTTCATTCGGGTTTTTCGAAAAGAAACGGTTCAGATGATATATTCAAAATAGTGGAAGGCTATTTTTGATTTTTTAAAATTTTGGAGTGTTTAAACTGCTGTATCTTATCTTCTAGTAGGCGTATTTAGGATTTTTTTGGCTCCCTACAAGCGCGAAACTTTCCTCTTTCGACTCATTTTTTCGGGTTTTTCGGAGAGAAACGGTTCAGACGCTATATTCAAAATAGTGGAAGGGTATTTTTGATTTTTTAATATTTTTTAGTTTTTAATCCGCTGTACCTTACCTTCTAGTAGGCGTATTTAGGATTTATTTGGCTCCTTACAAGCGCGAAACTCTCCTACTTCGAATGATTTCATTCGGGTTTTTCGGAGAGAAACTGTTCAGACGCTATATTCAAAGCAGTGGAAGGGTATTTTTGATTTTTTAAAATTTCGAAGATTTAAACCGCTGTATCTTATCTTCTAGGCGAATATAGGATTTTTTTGGCTCCCTACAAGCGCGAAACTCTCCTCTTTCGAATCATTTCATTCGGAGAGAAACGGATCAGACGCTATATTCAAATAGTGGAAGGGTATTTTTGATTTATTAAAATTTTGTAAATTTTAAACCGCTGTATCTTATCTTCTAGTAGGCATGTTTAGGATTTTTTTGGCTCATTTCGATCGCGAAACTCTCCTCTTTCCACTGATTTCATTCGGGTTTTTCGGAGAGAAACGGTTCAGACGATATATTCAAAAGATTGGAGGGTATTTTTGATTTTTTAAAATTTCGATGTCTTTAAACCGCTGTATCTTATCTTCTAGAAGGCGTATTTAGGATTTTTTTTGGCTCGTTTCAAGCGCGAAACTCTCCTCTTTCGACTCGTTTCAATCCGGTTTTTCGGAGAGAAACGGTTCAGACGCTATGTTCAAAATAGTGGAAGGCTATTTTTGATTTTTCAAAATTTCGAAGTATTTAAACCGCTGTATCGTATCTTCTAGTATGCGCATTTAGGATTTTTTTGGCTCCTTTCAAGCGCGAAACTCTCCTCCTTCGACTAGTTTCATTCCGGTTTTTCGGAGAGAAACGGTTCAGAAGCTAGCTTCAAAATAGTGGAAGGGTATTTTTGATATTTTAAAATTTCGGAATTTTTAAACCGCTGTTTCTGATTTTCTAGTAGGCGTATTTAGGATTTTTTTGGCTCATTTCATGCGCGGAACTCTCCTCTTTCGACTGACTTCATTCGGGTTTTTCGGAGGGAAACGATTCAAACGCTATATTCAAAATAGTGGAAAGGTATTTTTGTTTTTTAAAATTTCGGAATATTTAAACCGCTGTATCTTATCTTCTAGTAGTCGTATTTAGGATTTTTTGAGTTCATTTCAAGCGCGAAACACTCCTCTTTCGAATCATTTCATTCGGGTTTTTCGGAGAGGAACGGTTCAGACGCTATATTCAAAAGAGTGGAAGGGTATTTTTGTTTTTCAAAATTTCGGAATATTTAAACCACTGTATCTTATCATCTAGTAGGCGTATTTAGGATTCTTTGGGCTCATTTCAAGCGCGAAACTCACCTCTTTCGACTGATTTCATTCGCGTTTTTCGGAGAGAAACGGTTCAGACGATATATTCGAAATAGTGGAAGGGTATTTTTGATTTTTTAAAATTTCGTAATTTTTAAACCGCTGTATCTTATCTTCTAGTAGGTGTATTTAGGATTTTTTTGGCTTCTTTCAAGCGCGAAACTCTCCTGTTTCGATTTATTTCATTCGGGTTTTTCGGAGAGAAACGGTTCAGGCGCTATATTCAAAATAGTGGATGGGTATTTTTTTTTTTAAAATTTCGGAGTATTAAAACCACTGTATCTTATCTTCTAGTAGGCGTATTTAGGATTTTTTGGGCTCATTTCAAGCGTGAAACTCACCTCTTTCGACTGATTTCATTCGCGTTTTTCGGAGAGAAACGGTTCAGACGATATATTCAAAATAGTGGAAGGGTATTTTTGATTTTTTAAAATTTCGGAGTTTTTAAACCGCTGTATCTTATCTTCTAGTAGGCGTATTTAGGATTTTTTTGGCTCCCTTCAAGCGCGAAACTCTCCTCTTTCGAATCATTTCATTCGGGTTTTTCGGAGAGAAACGGTTCAGACGCAATATATAAAATAGTGGAAGGGTATTTTTGGTTTTTTAAAATTTCGGAGTATTTAAACCGCTGTATCTTATCTTCTAGTAGGCGTATTTAGGATTTTTTTGGCACATTTCAAGCGCGAAACTCTCCTCTTTCGACTCATTTCATTCGGGTTTTTCGGAGAGAAACGGTTCAGACGCTATATTCAAAATAGTGGAAGGGTATTTTTGATTTTTTAAAATTTCGTAGTATTTAAACCGCTGTATCTTATCTTCTAGTAGGCGTATTTAGGATTTTTTTGCTCCCTACAAGCGCGAAACTCTCCTCTTTCGAATCATTTCATTCGGGTTTTCGGAGAGAAACGGTTCAGACGCTATATTAAAAATAGTGGAAGGGTATTTTTAATTTTTTAAAATTTCGTAATTTTTAAACCGTTGTATCTTATCTTCAAGTAGGCGTGTTTAGGATTTTTTTGGCTCATTTCAAGCGCGAAACTCTCCTCTTTTGACTGATTTCATTCGGGTTTTTCGGAGAGAAACGGTTCAGACGCTATATTCAAAATAGTGGAAGGGTATTTTTTATTTATTAAAATTTTGTAAATTTTAAACCGCTGTATCTTATCTTCTAGTAGGCATGTTTAGGATTTTTTTGGCTCATTTCGATCGCGAAACTCTCCTCTTTCCACTGATTTCATTCGGGTTTTTCGGAGAGAAGCGGTTCAGACGCTATATTCAAAAGATTGGAGGGTATTTTTGATTTTTTAAAATTTCGATGTCTTTAAACCGCTGTATCTTATCTTCTAGTAGGCGTATTTAGGATTTTTTGGCTCGTTTCAAGCGCGAAACTCTCCTCTTTCGACTCGTTTCATTCCGGTTTTTCGGAGAGAAATGGTTCAGACGCTATATTCAAAATAGTGGAAGGGTATTTTTGATTTTTTAAAATTTCGATGTCTTTAAACCGCTGTATCTTATCTTCTAGTAGGCGTATTTAGGATTTTTTTGGCTCGTTTCAAGCGCGTAACTCTCCTCTTTCGATTCGTTTCATTTCGGTTTTTCGGAGAGAAATGGTTCAGACGCTATATTCAAAATAGTGGAAGGGTATTTTAGATTTTTATAAATTTCGGAATTTTTAAACCGCTGTATCTTATCTTCTAGTAGGCGTATTTAGGATTTTTTTGGGCTCACTTCAATCGCGAAACTCTCCTCTTTCGACTCGTTTCATTCAGGTTTTTCGGAGAGAAACGGTTCAGACGATATATTCAAAATATTGGAGGGTATTTTTGATTTTTTAAAATTTCGATGTCTTTAAACCGCTGTATCTTATCTTCTAGTAGGCGTATTTAGGATATTTTTGGCTCGTTTCAAGCGCGAAACTCTCCTCTTTCGACTCGTTTCATTCCAGTTTTTCGGAGAGAAATGGTTCAGACGCTATATTCAAAATAGTGGAAGGGTATTTTAGATTTTTAAAAATTTCGGAATTTTTAAACCGCTGTATCTTATCTTCTAGTAGGCGTATTTAGGATTTTTTTGGCTCATTTCAAGCGCGAAACTCTCCACTTTCGATTCATTTCATTCGGGTTTTCGGAGAGAAACAGTTCAGACGCTATATTAAAAATAGTGGAAGGGTATTTTTAATTTTTTAAAATTTCGTAATTTTTAAACCATTGTATCTTATCTTCAAGTAGGCGTGTTTAGGATTTTTTTGGCTCATTTCAAGCGCGAAACTCTCCTCTTTTGACTGATTTCATTCGGGTTTTTCGGAGAGAAACGGTTCAGACGCTATATTCAAAATAGTGGAAGGCTATTTTAGATTTTTTAAAATTTCGGAGTGTTTAAACTGCTGTATCTTATCTTCTAGTAGGCGTATTTAGGATTTTTTTGGCTCCTTACAAGCGCGAAACTATCCTCTTTCGACTCATTTCATTCGGGTTTTTCGGAGAGAAACGCTTCAGACGCTATATCCAAAAGAGTGGAAGGGTATTTTTGATTTTTTAAAATTTCGGAGATTTAAACTGCTGTATCTTATCTTCTAGTAGGCGTATTTAGGATTTTTTTGGCTCCTTACAAGCGCGAAACTCTCCTCTTTCGACGCATTTCATTCGGGTTTTCGGAGAGAAACGGTTCAGACGCTATATTCAAAATAGTGGAAGGGTATTTTTGATTTTTTAAAATTTCGAAGTATTTAAACCGCTGTATCTTATCTTCTAGTAGGCGTATTTAGGATTTTTTTGGCTCATTTCAAGCGCGAAACTCTCCTCTTTTGACTGATTTCATTCGGGTTTTTCGGAGAGAAACGGTTCAGACGCTATATTCAAAGCAGTGGAAGGGTATTTTTGATTTTTTAAAATTTCGAAGATTTAAACCGCTGTATCTTATCTTCTAGGCGTATATAGGATTTTTTTGGCTCCCTACAAGCGCGAAACTCTCCTCTTTCGAATTATTTCATTCGGAGAGAAACGGATCAGACGCTATATTCAAAATAGTGGAAGGGTATTTTTGATTTATTAAAATTTTGTAAATTTTAAACCGCTGTATCTTATCTTCTAGTAGGCATGTTTAGGATTTTTTTGGCTCATTTCGAGCGCGAAACTCTCCTCTTTCCACTGATTTCATTCGGGTTTTTCGGAGAGAAACGGTTCAGACGCTATATTCAAAAGATTGGAGGGTATTTTTGATTTTTTAAAATTTCGATGTCTTTAAACAGCTGTATCTTATCTTCTAGAAGGCGTATTTAGGATTTTTTTTGGCTCGTTTCAAGCGCGAAACTCTCCTCTTTCGACTCGTTTCAATCCGGTTTTTCGGAGAGAAACGGTTCTGACGCTATATTCAAAATAATGGAAGGGAATTTTAGATTTTTAAAAATTTCGGAATTTTTAAACCGCTCTATCTTATCTTCTAGTAGGCGTATTTAGGATTTTTTTGGCTCCCTACAAGCGCGAAACTCTCCTCTTTCGACTCGTTTCATTCGGAGAGAAACGGATCAGACGCTATATTCAAAATAGTGGAAGGGTATTTTTGATTTTTTAAAATTTCGGAATATTTAAACCGCTGTATCTTATCTTCTAGTAGGCGTATTTAGGATTTTTTTGGCTCATTTCAAGCGCGAAACTCTCCTCTTTCGACTCATTTCATTCGGGTTTTTCGGAGAGAAACGGTTCAGACGCTATATTCAAAATAGTGGAAGGGTATTTTTGATTTTTTAAAATTTCGAAGTTTTTAAACCGCTGTATCTTATCTTCTAGTAGGCGTATTTAGGATTTTTTTGGCTCATTTCAAGCGCGAAACTCTCCTCTTTCGACTCATTCATTCGGGTTTTTCGGAGAGAAACGGTTCAGACGCTATATTCAAAATAGTGGAAGGGTATTTTTGATTTTTTAAAATTTCGATGTCTTTAAACCGCTGTATCTTATCTTCTAGTAGGCGTATTTCGGATTTTTTTGGCTCGTTTCAAGCGCGAAACTCTCCTCTTTCGACTCGTTTCATTTCGGTTTTTCGGAGAGAAACGGTTCAGACGCTATATTCAAAGTAGTGGAAGGGTATTTTTGATTTTTTAAAATTTCGGAATTTTTAAACCGCTGTATCTTATCTTCTAGTAGGCGTATTTAGGATTTTTTGGGCTCACTTCAAGCGCGAAACTCTCCTCTTTCGACTCGTTTCATTCGGGTTTTTCGGAGAGAAACGGTTCAGACGCTATATTCAAAAGAGTGGAAGGGTATTTTTGATTTTTTAAAATTTCGGATGTCTTTAAACCGCTGTATCTTATCTTCTAGTAGGCGTATTTAGGATTTTTTTGGCTCGTTTCAAGCGCGAAACTCTCCTTTTTCGACTCGTTTCATTCGGGTTTTTCGGAGAGAAATGGTTCAGACGCTATATTCAAAATAGTGGAAGGGTATTTTAGATTTTTATAAATTTCGGAATTTTTAAACCGCTGTATCTTATCTTCTAGTAGGCGTATTTAGGATTTTTTTGGCTCATTTCAAGCGCGAAACTCTCCTCTTTCGACTCGTTTCATTCGGGTTTTTCGGAGAGAAACGGTTCAGACGCTATATTCAAAATAGTGGAAGGGTATTTTTGCTTTTTTAAAATTTTGGAAATTTTAAACCGCTGTATCTTATCTTCTAGTAGGCGTATTTAGGATTTTTTTGGGCTCACTTCAAGCGCGAAACTCTCCTCTTTCGACTCGTTTCATTCAGGTTTTTCGGAGAGAAATGGTTCAGACGCTATATTCAAAAGATTGGAGGGTATTTTTGATTTTTTAAAATTTCGATGTCTTTAAACCGCTGTATCTTATCTTCTAGTAGGCGTATTTAGGATTTTTTTGGCTCGTTTCAAGCGCGAAACTCTCCTCTTTCGACTCGTTTCATTCCGGTTTTTCGGAGAGAAACGGTTCAGACGCTATATTCAAAATAGTGGAAGGGTATTTTAGATTTTTATAAATTTCGGAATTTTTAAACCGCTGTATCTTATCTTCTAGTAGGCGTATTTAGGATTTTTTTGGCTCATTTCAAGCGCGAAACTCTCCTCTTTCGATTCATTTCATTCGGGTTATTCGGAGAGAAACGGTTCAGACGCTATATTCAAAATAGTGGAAGGGTATTTTTGATTTTTTAAAATTTCGGAATTTTTAAACCGCTGCATCTTATCTTCTAGTAGGCGCATTTAGGATTTTTTTGGCTCATTTCAAGCGCGGAACTCTCCTCTTTCCACTTATTCATTCGGGTTTTTCGGAGAGAAACGGTTCAGACGCAATATTCAAAATACTGGAAGGGTATTTTTGATTTTTTAAAATTTCGATGTCTTTAAACCGCTGTATCTTATCTTCTAGTTGGCGTATTTAGGATTTTTTTGGCTCGTTTCAAGCGCGAAACTCTCCTCTTTCGACTCGTTTCATTCGGGTTTTTCGGAGAGAAACGGTTCAGACGCTATATTCAAAATAGTGGAAGGGTATTTTTTTTTTTTAAAATTTCGGAATCTTTAAACCGCTGTATCTTATCTTCTAGTAGGCGATATTTAGAATTTTTTTGGCTCGTTTCAAGCGCGAAACTCTCCTCTTTCGACACGTTTCATTCCGGTTTTTCGGAGAGAAACTGTTCAGACGCTATATTCAAAAGATTGGAGGGTATTTTTGATTTTTTAAAATTTCGATGTCTTTAAACCGCTGTATCTTATCTTCTAGTAGGCGTATTTAGGATTTTTTTGGCTCGTTTCAAGCGCGAAACTCTCCTCTTTCGACTCGTTTCATTCCGGTTTTTCGGAGAGAAATGGTTCAGACGCTATATTCAAAATAGTGGAAGGGTATTTTAGATTTTTATAAATTTCGGAATTTTTAAACCGCTGTATCTTATCTTCTAGTAGGCGTATTTAGGATTTTTTTGGCTCATTTCAAGCGCGAAACTCTCCTCTTTCGATTCATTTCATTCGGGTTATTCGGAGAGAAACGGTTCAGACGCTATATTCAAAAGAGTGGAAGGGTATTTTTGATTTTTTAAAATTTCGGAATTTTTAAACCGCTGTATCTTATCTTCTAGTTGGCGTATTTAGGATTTTTTTGGCTCATTTCAAGCGCGGAACTCTCCTCTTTCAACTCATTCATTCGGGTTTTTCGGAGAGAAACGGTTCAGACGCAATATTCAAAATACTGGAAGGGTATTTTTGATTTTTTAAAATTTCGATGTCTTTAAACCGCTGTATCTTATCTTCTAGTAGGCGCATTTAGGATTTTTTTGGCTCCCTTCAAGCGCGAAACTCTCCTTTTTCGACTCATTTCATTCGGGTTTTTCGGAGAGAAACGGTTCAGACGCTATATTCAAAATAGTGGAAGGATATTTTTGATTTATTAAAACTTCGAAGTCTTTAAACCGCTGTATCTTATCTTCAAGTAGGCGTATTTAGAATTTTTTTGGCTCATTTCAAGCGCGAAACTCTCCTCTTTCGATTCATTTCATTCGGGTTATTCGGAGAGAAACGGTTCAGACGCTATATACAAAATAGTGGAAGGCTATTTTTGATTTTTTAAAATATCAGAATTTTTAAACCTCTGTATCTTGTCTTCTAGTAGGCGTATTTAGGATTTTTTTGGCACACTTCTAGGGCGAAACTCTCCTCTTTCGACTCATTTCATTCGGGTTTTTCGGAGAGAAACGGTTCAGACGCTATATTCAAAATAGTTGAAGGGTATTTTTGATTTTTTAAAATTTCGGAATTTTTAAACCGCTGTATCTTATCTTCTAGTAGGCGTATTTAGGATTTTTTTGGCTCGTTTCAAGCGCGAAACTCTCCTCTTTCGACTCATTTCATTCGGGTTTTTCGGAGAGAAACGGTTCAGACGCTATATTCAAAATAGTGGAAGGGTATTTTTGATTTTTTAAAATTTCGGAATTTTTAAACCGCTGTATCTTATCTTCTAGTAGGCGTATTTAGGATTTTTTTGGCTCATTTCAAGCGCGGAACTCTCCTCTTTCGACTCATTCATTCGGGTTTTTCGGAGAGAAACGGTTCAGACGCAATATTCAAAATACTGGAAGGGTATTTTTGATTTTTTAAAATTTCGATGTCTTAAACCGCTGTATCTTATCTTCTAGTAGGCGTATTTCGGATTTTTTTGGCTCATTTCAAGCGCGAAACTCTCCTCTTTCGACTCGTTTCATTCCGGTTTTTCGGAGAGAAACGGTTCAGACGCTATATTCAAAATAGTGGAAGGGTATTTTTGATTTTTTAAAATTTCGGAATATTTAATCCGCTGTATCTTATCTTCTAGTAGGCGTATTTAGGATTTTTTGGGCTCACTTCAAGCGCGAAACTCTCCTCTTTCGATTCGTTTCATTCAGGTTTTTCGGAGAGAAACGGTTCAGACGCTATATTCAAAAGATTGGAGGGTATTTTTGATTTTTTAAAATTTCGATGTCTTTAAACCGCTGTATCTTATCTTCTAGTAGGCGTATTTAGGATTTTTTTGGCTCGTTTCAAGCGCGAAACTCTCCTCTTTCGACTCGTTTCATTCCGGTTTTTCGGAGAGAAATGGTTCAGACGCTATATTCAAAATAGTGGAAGGGTATTTTAGATTTTTATAAATTTCGGAATTTTTAAACCGCTGTATCTTATCTTCTAGTAGGCGTATTTAGGATTTTTTTGGCTCATTTCAAGCGCGAAACTCTCCTCTTTCGATTCATTTCATTCGGGTTATTCGGAGAGAAACGGTTCAGACGCTATATTCAAAAGAGTGGAAGGGTATATTTGATTTTTTAAAATTTCGGAATTTTTAAACCGCTGTATCTTATCTTCTAGTAGGCGCATTGAGGATTTTTTTGGCTCATTTCAAGCGCGGAACTCTCCTCTTTCAACTCATTCATTCGGGTTTTTCGGAGAGAAACGGTTCAGACGCAATATTCAAAATACTGGAAGGGTATTTTTGATTTTTTAATATTTCGATGTCTTTAAACCGCTGTATCTTATCTTCTAGTAGGCGCATTTAGGATTTTTTTGGCTCCCTTCATGCGCGAAACTCTCCTTTTTCGACTCATTTCATTCGGGTTTTTCGGAGAGAAACGGTTCAGACGCTATATTCAAAATAGTGGAAGGATATTTTTGATTTATTAAAACTTCGAAGTCTTTAAACCGCTGTATCTTATCTTCAAGTAGGCGTATTTAGAATTTTTTTGGCTCATTTCAAGCGCGAAACTCTCCTCTTTCGACTCATTTCATTCCGGTTTTTCGGAGAGAAACTGTTCAGACGCTATATACAAAATAGTGGAAGGCTATTTTTGATTTTTTAAAATATCAGAATTTTTAAACCTCTGTATCTTGTCTTCTAGTAGGCGTATTTAGGATTTTTTTGGCACACTTCTAGGGCGAAACCCTCCTCTTTCGAATCATTTCATTCGGGTTTTTCGGAGAGAAACGGATCAGACGCTATATTCAAAATAGTTGAAGGGTATTTTTGATTTTTTAAAATTTCGGAATTTTTAAACCGCTGTATCTTATCTTCTATTAGGCGCATTCAGGATTTTTTTGGCTCATTTCAAGCGCGGAACTCTCCTCTTTCAACTCATTCATTCGGGTTTTTCGGAGAGAAACGGTTCAGACGCAATATTCAAAATACTGGAAGGGTATTTTTGATTTTTTAAAATTTCGATGTCTTTAAACCGCTGTATCTTATCTTCTAGTAGGGGTATTTAGGATTTTTTTAGCTCCTTACATGCGCGAATCTCTCCTCTTTCGAATCATTTCATTCGGGTTTTTCGGAGAGAAACGGTTCAGACGCTATATTCAAAAGATTGGAGGGTATTTTTGATTTTTTAAAATTTCGATGTCTTTAAACCGTTGTATCTTATCTTCTAGTAGGCGTATTTAGGATTTTTTTGGCTCGTTTCAAGCGCGAAGCTCTCCTCTTTCGACACGTTTCATTCCGGTTTTTCGGAGAGAAACGGTTCAGACGCTATATTCAAAATAGTGGAAGGCTATTTTTGATTTTTTAAAATTTCGGAATTTTTAAACCTCTGTATCTTGTCTTCTAGTAGGCGTATTTAGGATTTTTTTGGCTCATTTCAAGCGCGAAACTCTCCTCTTTCGAATCATTTCATTCGGGTTTTTCGGAGAGAAACGGTTCAGACGCTATATTCAAAATAGTGGAAGGCTATTTTTGATTTTTTAAAATTTCGGAATTTTTAAACCTCTGTATCTTGTCTTCTAGTAGGCGTATTTAGGATTTTTTTGGCACATTTCAAGCGCGAAACTCTCCTCTTTCGACTCATTTCATTCGGGTTTTTCGGAGAGAAACGGTTCAGACGCTATATTCAAAAGATTGGAGGGTATTTTTGATTTTTTAAAATTTCGATGTCTTTAAACCGTTGTATCTTATCTTCTAGTAGGCGTATTTAGGATTTTTTTGGCTCGTTTCAAGCGCGAAAATCTCCTCTTTCGACACGTTTCATTCGGGTTTTTCGGAGAGAAACGGTTTAGACGCTATATACAAAATAGTGGAAGGCTATTTTTGATTTTTTAAAATTTCGGAATATTTAAACCTCTGTATCTTATCTTCTAGTAGGCGTATTTAGGATTTTTTTGGCTCATTTCAAGCGCGAAACTCTCCTCTTTCGACTCATTTCATTCGGGTTTTTCGGAGAGAAACGGTTCAGATGCTATATTCAAAATAGTGGAAGGGTATTTTTGATTTTTTAAAATTTCGGAGTATTTAAACCGCTGTATCTTATCTTCTAGTAGGCGTATTTAGGATTTTTTTGGCTCATTTCAAGCGCGAAACTCTCCTCTTTCGACTCGTTTCATTCGGGTTTTTCGGAGAGAAACGGTTCAGACGCTATCTTCAAAATAGTGGAAGGCTATTTTTGATTTTTTAAAATTTCGGAATTTTTAAACCTCTGTATCTTGTCTTCTAGTAGGCGTATTTAGGATTTTTTTGGCTCATTTCAAGCGCGAAACTCTCCTCTTTCGAATCATTTCATTCGGGTTTTTCGGAGAGAAACGGTTCAGACGCTATATTCAAAATAGTTGAAGGGTATTTTTGATTTTTTAAAATTTCGGAATATTTAAACCGCTGTATCTTATCTTCTATTAGGCGCATTTAGGATTTTTTTGGCTCATTTCAAGCGCGGAACTCTCCTCTTTCAACTCGTTCATTCGGGTTTTTCGGAGAGAAACGGTTCAGACGCTATATTCAAAAGATTGGAGGGTATTTTTGATTTTTTAAAATTTCGATGTCTTTAAACCGTTGTATCTTATCTTCTAGTAGGCGTATTTAGGATTTTTTTGGCTCGTTTCAAGCGCGGAACTCTCCTCTTTCGACACGTTTCATTCGGGTTTTTCGGAGAGAAACGGTTCAGACGCTATATTCAAAATAGTGGAAGGGTATTTTTGATTTTTTAAAATTTCGGTGTTTTTAAACCGCTGTATCTTGTCTTCTAGTAGGCGTATTTAGGATTTTTTGGCTCATTTCAAGCGCGGAACTCTCCTCTTTCGAGTCATTTCATTCGGGTTTTTCGGAGAGAAACGGTTCAGACGCTATATTCAAAATAGTGGAAGGCTATTTTTGATTTTTTAAAATTTCGGAATTTTTAAACCTCTGTATCTTGTCTTCTAGTAGGCGTATTTAGGATTTTTTTGGCACATTTCAAGCGCGAAACTCTCCTCTTTCGAATCATTTCATTCGGGTTTTTCGGAGAGAAACGGTTCAGACGCTATATTCAAAATAGTTGAAGGGTATTTTTGATTTTTTAAAATTTCGGAATATTTAAACCGCTGTATCTTATCTTCTATTAGGCGCAATTGGGATTTTTTTGGCTCATTTCAAGCCCGGAACTCTCCTCTTTCAACTCGTTCATTCGGGTTTTTCGGAGAGAAACGGTTCAGACGCAATATTCAAAACACTGGAAGGGTATTTTTGATTTTTTAAAATTTCGATGTCTTTAAAGTGCGGTATCTTATCTTCTAGTAGGCGTATTTAGGATTTTTTTTGCTCATTTCAAGCGCGGAAATCCCCTCTTTCAACTCATTCATTCGGGTTTTTCGGAGAGAAACGGTTCAGACGCAATATTCAAAATACTGGAAGGGTATTTTTGATTTTTTATAATTTCGATGTCTTTAAACCGCTGTATCTTATCTTCTAGTAGGCGTATTTAGGATTTTTTTAGCTCCTTACATGCGCGAATCTCTCCTCTTTCGAATCATTTCATTCGGGTTTTTCGGAGAGAAACGGTTCAGACGCTATGTTCAAAATAGTGGAAGGGTATTTTTGATTTTTTAAAATTTCGGAATTTTTAAACCGCTGTATCTTATCTTCTAGTAGGCGTATTTAGGATTTTTTTGGCACATTTCAAGCGCGAAACTCTCCTCTTTCGAATCATTTCATTCGGGTTTTTCGGAGAGAAACGGTTCAGACGCTATCTTCAAAATAGTGGAAGGGTATTTTTGATTTTTTAAAATTTCGGAATATATAAAACTCTGTATCTTATCTTGTAGTAGGCGCATTTAGGATTTTTTTGGCTCATTTCAAGCGCGAAACTCTCCTCTTTCGTCTAGTTTCATTCCGGTTTTTCGGAGAGAAACGGTTCAGACGCTAGCTTCAAAATAGTGGAAGGGTATTTTTGATTTTTTAAAATTTCGGAATATTTAAACCGCTGTATCTGATTTTCTAGTAGGCGTATTTAGGATTTTTTTGGCTCATTTCATGCGCGGAACTCTCCTCTTTCGACTCATTTCATTCGGGTTTTTCGGAGAGAAACGGTTCAGACGCTATATTCAAAAGATTGGAGGGTATTTTTGATTTTTTAAAATTTCGAAGTATTTAAACCGCTGTATCGTATCTTCTAGAAGGCGCATTTAGGATTTTTTTGGCTCCTTTCAAGCGCGAAACTCTCCTCTTTCGACTAGTTTCATTCCGGTTTTTCGGAGAGAAACGGTTCAGACGCTATATTTAGAAGAGTGGAAGGGTATTTTTGATTTTCTAAAATTTCGGAGTCTTTAAACCGCTGTATCTTATCATTTAGTATACGTATTTAGGATTTCTTTGGCTCCCTACAAGAGCGAAACCCTCCTCTATCGAATCATTTCATTCGGGTTTTTCGGAAAGAAACGGTTCAGACGTTATATTCAAAATAGTGGAAGGGTATTTTTGATTTTTTAAATTTTCGTTATTTCTAAACCGGTGTACCTTATCTTCTAGTAGGCGTGCTTAGGATTTTTTTAGCTTATTTCAAGCGCGAAACTCTCCTCTTTCGAGTCATTTCATTCGGGTTTTTCGGAGAGAAACGATTCAGACGCTATATTCAAAAGATTGGAGGGAATTTTTTATTTTTTAATATTTCGATGTCTTTAAACCGCTGTATCTTATCTTCTAGTAGGCGTATTTAGGATTTTTTTGGCTCATTTCATGCGCGGAACTCTCCTCTTTCGAGTCATTTCATTCGGGTTTTTCGGAGAGAAACGATTCAGACGCTATATTCAAAAGATTGGAGGGTATTTTTGATTTTTTAATATTTCGATGTCTTTAAACCGCTGTATCTTATCTTCTAGTAGGCGTATTTAGGATTTTTTTGGCTCGTTTCAAGCGCGGAACTCTCCTCTTTCGAGTCGTTTCATTCGGGTTTTTCGGAGAGAAACGGTTCAGACGCTATATTCAAAATAGTGGAAGGGTATTTTTGATTTTTATAAATTTCGGAATTTTTAAACCGCTGTATCTTGTCTTCTAGTAGGCGTATTTAGGATTTTTTTGGCTCATTTCAAGCGCGAAACTCTCCTCTTTCGACTCATTTCATTCGGGTTTTTCGGAGAGAAACGGTTCAGACGCTATATTCAAAAGAGTGGAAGGGTATTTTAGATTTTTATAAATTTCGGAATTTTTAAACCGCTGTATCTTATCTTCTAGTAGGCGCATTGAGGATTTTTTTGGCTCATTTCAAGCGCGGAACTCTCCTCTTTCAACTCATTTCATTCGGGTTTTTCGGAGAGAAACGGTTCAGACGCTATATTCAAAATAGTGGAAGGATATTTTTGATTTATTAAAACTTCGAAGTCTTTAAACCGCTGTATCTTATCTTCTAGTAGGCGCATTTAGGATTTTTTTGGCTCCCTTCAAGCGCGAAACTCTCCTTTTTCGACTCATTTCATTCGGGTTTTTCGGAGAGAAACGGTTCAGACGCTATATTCAAAATAGTGGAAGGGTATTTTTGATTTTTTAAAACTTCGATGTCTTTAAACCGCTGTATCTTATCTTCTAGTAGGCGTATTTAGGATTTTTTTGGCTCATTTCAAGCGCGAAACTCTCCTCTTTCGACTCATTTCATTCGGGTTTTTCGGAGAGAAACGGTTCAGACGCTATATACAAAATAGTGGAAGGCTATTTTTGATTTTTTAAAATTTCAGAATTTTTAAACCTCTGTATCTTGTCTTCTAGTAGGCGTATTTAGGATTTTTTTGGCTCACTTCTAGGGCGAAACTCTCCTCTTTCGAATCATTTCATTCGGGTTTTTCGGAGAGAAACGGTTCAGACGCTATATTCAAAATAGTGGAAGGGTATTTTTGATTTTTTAAAATTTCGGTGTTTTTAAACCTCTGTATCTTGTCTTCTAGTAGGCGTATTTAGGATTTTTTTGGCACATTTCAAGCGCGAAACTCTCCTCTTTCGAATCATTTCATTCGGGTTTTTCGGAGAGAAACGGTTCAGACGCTATATTCAAAAGATTGGAGGGTATTTTTGATTTTTTAAAATTTCGATGTCTTTAAACCGTTGTATCTTATCTTCTAGTAGGCGTATTTAGGATTTTTTTGGCTCGTTTCAAGCGCGAAACTCTCCTCTTTCGACTCGTTTCATTCCGGTTTTTCGGAGAGAAACGGTTTAGACGCTATATTCAAAATAGTGGAAGGCTATTTTTGATTTTTTAAAATTTCGGAATATTTAAACCTCTGTATCTTATCTTCTAGTAGGCGTATTTAGGATTTTTTGGGCTCATTTCAAGCGCGAAACTCTCCTCTTTCGACTCATTTCATTCGGGTTTTTCGGAGAGAAACGGTTCAGACGCTATATTCAAAATAGTGGAAGGGTATTTTTGATTTTTTAAAATTTCGGAATATTTAAACCGCTGTATCTTATCTTCTAGTAGGCGTATTTAAGATTTTTTTGGCTCATTTCAAGCGCGAAACTCTCCTCTTTCGACTCGTTTCATTCCGGTTTTTCGGAGAGAAACGGTTCCGACGCTATCTTCAAAATAGTGGAAGGCTATTTTTGATTTTTTAAAATTTCGGAATTTTTAAACCTCTGTATCTTGTCTTCTAGTAGGCGTATTTAGGATTTTTTTGGCACATTTCAAGCGCGAAACTCTCCTCTTTCGAATCATTTCATTCGGGTTTTTCGGAGAGAAACGGTTCAGACGCTATATTCAAAATAGTTGAAGGGTATTTTTGATTTTTTAAAATTTCGGAATATTTAAACCGCTGTATCTTATCTTCTATTAGGCGTATTTGGGATTTTTTTGGCTCATTTCAAGCGCGGAACTCTCCTCTTTCGACTCGTTTCATTCGGGTTTTTCGGAGAGAAACGGTTCAGACGCTATATTCAAAACACTGGAAGGGTATTTTTGATTTTTTAAAATTTCGATGTCTTTAAAGTGCTGTATCTTATCTTCTAGTAGGCGTATTTAGGATTTTTTTTGCTCATTTCAAGCGCGGAACTCTCCTCTTTCAACTCATTCATTCGGGTTTTTCGGAGAGAAACGGTTCAGACGCTATATTCAAAATACTGGAAGGGTATTTTTGATTTTTTATAATTTCGATGTCTTTAAACCGCTGTATCTTATCTTCTAGTAGGCGTATTTAGGATTTTTTTAGCTCCTTACATGCGCGAATCTCTCCTCTTTCGAATCATTTCATTCGGGTTTTTCGGAGAGAAACGGTTCAGACGCTATGTTCAAAATAGTGGAAGGGTATTTTTGATTTTTTAAAATTTCGGAATTTTTAAACCGCTGTATCTTATCTTCTAGTAGGCGTATTTAGGATTTTTTTGGCTCATTTCAAGCGCGGAACTCTCCTCTTTCGACTCATTCATTCGGGTTTTTCGGAGAGAAACGGTTCAGACGCTATATTCAAAATACTGGAAGGGTATTTTTGATTTTTTAAAATTTCGATGTCTTTAAACCGCTGTATCTTATCTTCTAGTAGGGGTATTTAGGATTTTTTTAGCTCATTACAAGCGCGAATCTCTCCTCTTTCGAATCATTTCATTCGGGTTTTTCGGAGAGAAACGGTTCAGACGCTATATTCAAAAGATTGGAGGGTATTTTTGATTTTTTAAAATTTCGATGTCTTTAAACCGTTGTATCTTATCTTCTAGTAGGCGTATTTAGGATTTTTTTGGCTCGTTTCAAGCGCGAAACTCTCCTCTTTCGACTCGTTTCATTCGGGTTTTTCGGAGAGAAACGGTTCAGACGCTATATTCAAAATAGTGGAAGGGTATTTTTGATTTTTTAAAATTTCGGAGTCTTTAAACCGCTGTATCTTGTCTTCTAGTAGGCGTATTTAGGATTTTTTTGGCACATTTCAAGCGCGAAACTCTCCTCTTTCGAATCATTTCATTCGGGTTTTTCGGAGAGAAACGGTTCAGACGCTATATTCAAAAGATTGGAGGGTATTTTTGATTTTTTAATATTTCGATGTCTTTAAACCGTTGTATCTTATCTTCTAGTTGGCGTATTTAGGATTTTTTTGGCTCGTTTCAAGCGCGAAAATCTCCTCTTTCGACTCGTTTCATTCCGGTTTTTCGGAGAGAAACGGTTTAGACGCTATATTCAAAATAGTGGAAGGGTATTTTTGATTTTTTAAAATTTCGGAATATTTAAACCTCTGTATCTTATCTTCTAGTAGGCGTATTTAGGATTTTTTTGGCTCATTTCAAGCGCGAAACTCTCCTCTTTCGACTCATTTCATTCGGGTTTTTCGGAGAGAAACGGTTCAGATGCTATATTCAAAATAGTGGAAGGGTATTTTTGATTTTTTAAAATTTCGGAATATTTAAACCGCTGTATCTTATCTTCTAGTAGGCGTATTTAAGATTTTTTTGGCTCATTTCAAGCGCGAAACTCTCCTCTTTCGACTCATTTCATTCGGGTTTTTCGGAGAGAAACGGTTCAGACGCTGTGTTCAAAATAGTGGAAGGGTATTTTTGATTTTTTAAAATTTCGGAATTTTTAAACCGCTGTATCTTATCTTCTAGTAGGCGTATTTAGGATTTTTTTGGCACATTTCAAGCGCGAAACTCTCCTCTTTCGAATCATTTCATTCGGGTTTTTCGGAGAGAAACGGTTCAGACGCTATCTTCAAAATAGTGGAAGGGTATTTTTGATTTTTTAAAATTTCGGAATATATAAAACTCTGTATCTTATCTTGTAGTAGGCGCATTTAGGATTTTTTTGGCTCATTTCAAGCGCGAAACTCTCCTCTTTCGTCTAGTTTCATTCCGGTTTTTCGGAGAGAAACGGTTCAGACGCTAGCTTCAAAATAGTGGAAGGGTATTTTTGATTTTTTAAAATTTCGGAATATTTAAACCGCTGTATCTGATTTTCTAGTAGGCGTATTTAGGATTTTTTTGGCTCATTTCATGCGCGGAACTCTCCTCTTTCGACTCATTTCATTCGGGTTTTTCGGAGAGAAACGGTTCAGACGCTATATTCAAAAGATTGGAGGGTATTTTTGATTTTTTAAAATTTCGAAGTATTTAAACCGCTGTATCGTATCTTCTAGAAGGCGCATTTAGGATTTTTTTGGCTCCTTTCAAGCGCGAAACTCTCCTCTTTCGACTAGTTTCATTCCGGTTTTTCGGAGAGAAACGGTTCAGACGCTATATTTAGAAGAGTGGAAGGGTATTTTTGATTTTCTAAAATTTCGGAGTCTTTAAACCGCTGTATCTTATCATTTAGTATACGTATTTAGGATTTCTTTGGCTCCCTACAAGAGCGAAACCCTCCTCTATCGAATCATTTCATTCGGGTTTTTCGGAAAGAAACGGTTCAGACGTTATATTCAAAATAGTGGAAGGGTATTTTTGATTTTTTAAATTTTCGTTATTTCTAAACCGGTGTACCTTATCTTCTAGTAGGCGTGCTTAGGATTTTTTTAGCTTATTTCAAGCGCGAAACTCTCCTCTTTCGAGTCATTTCATTCGGGTTTTTCGGAGAGAAACGATTCAGACGCTATATTCAAAAGATTGGAGGGAATTTTTTATTTTTTAATATTTCGATGTCTTTAAACCGCTGTATCTTATCTTCTAGTAGGCGTATTTAGGATTTTTTTGGCTCATTTCATGCGCGGAACTCTCCTCTTTCGAGTCATTTCATTCGGGTTTTTCGGAGAGAAACGATTCAGACGCTATATTCAAAAGAGTGGAAGGGTATATTTGATTTTTTAAAATTTCGGAATTTTTAAACCGCTGTATCTTATCTTCTAGTAGGCGCATTGAGGATTTTTTTGGCTCATTTCAAGCGCGGAACTCTCCTCTTTCGACTCATTTCATTCGGGTTTTTCGGAGAGAAACGGTTCAGACGCTATATTCAAAATAGTGGAAGGATATTTTTGATTTATTAAAACTTCGAAGTCTTTAAACCGCTGTATCTTATCTTCTAGTAGGCGCATTTAGGATTTTTTTGGCTCCCTTCATGCGCGAAACTCTCCTTTTTCGACTCATTTCATTCGGGTTTTTCGGAGAGAAACGGTTCAGACGCTATATTCAAAATAGTGGAAGGATATTTTTGATTTATTAAAACTTCGAAGTCTTTAAACCGCTGTATCTTATCTTCAAGTTGGCGTATTTAGGATTTTTTTGGCTCATTTCAAGCGCGAAACTCTCCTCTTTCGACTCATTTCATTCCGGTTTTTCGGAGAGAAACTGTTCAGACGCTATATACAAAATAGTGGAAGGCTATTTTTGATTTTTTAAAATATCAGAATTTTTAAACCTCTGTATCTTGTCTTCTAGTAGGCGTATTTAGGATTTTTTTGGCACACTTCTAGGGCGAAACCCTCCTCTTTCGAATCATTTCATTCGGGTTTTTCGGAGAGAAACGGATCAGACGCTATATTCAAAATAGTTGAAGGGTATTTTTGATTTTTTAAAATTTCGGAATTTTTAAACCGCTGTATCTTATCTTCTATTAGGCGCATTCAGGATTTTTTTGGCTCATTTCAAGCGCGGAACTCTCCTCTTTCAACTCATTCATT
>NW_028256609.1:0-25873 GCF_048593485.1 Apis florea | reverse complement strand
CGGTTCAGATGCAATATTGAAAATAGTGGAAGGGTATTTTTTTTTTTTAAATTTCGGAGTCTTTAAACCGCTGTATCTTATATTCTAGTAAGTGTGTTTAGGATTTTTTTGGCTCATTTCAAGCGCGAAACTTTCCTCTTTCGTATCATTTTATTCAGGTTTTACGGAGTGAAACGGTTTAGACGCTATATTCATAATAGTGGAAGGATATTATTGATTTTTTAAAATTTCGGAGGCTTTAAACAGTCTCATCTTATATTCTAGTATGCGTATTAATTTTTTTTTTGTCTCATTTCGAGCGCGAAACTCTCCCCTTTCGAATCATTTCATTGGGGTTTTTCGGAGAGAAGCGGTTCAGACGCTAAATTCAAAATAGTGGAAGGGTATTTTTGATTTTTTAAAATTTAGGAGTTTTTAAAACTCTGTATCTTATCTTCTAGTAGGCGTATTGAGGATTTTTTTGGCACATTTCAAACGCGAAACTCTTCCCTTTTGAGACATTCATTCGGGTTATATGGAGGGAAACGGTTCAGACGCTATATTCAAAAGAGTGGAAGGGCACTCTTGATTTTTTTAAAATTTCGCAGTATTTAAACCGCAGTGTCTTATCTTCTGGTAGGCGTATTTAGGATTTTTTTGGCTCATTTCAAGCGCAAATCTCTCCTCTTTCGAACCATTTCATTCGGGTTTTTCGGGGAGAAACGGTTCAGACTATATATTGAAAATAGTGGAAGGGTATTTTTGATTTTTTAAAATTTCGGAGTTTTCAAACTGATGTGTCTTATCTTCTCGTAGGCGTATTTAGGAATTTTTCGGATCATTTCAAGCGCGAGACTCTCCTCTTTCGAATCGTTTCATTCGGGTTTTTCGGAGGGAATGGTTTTAGACCCTTTATTCAAAATAGTGGAAGGGTATTTTTGATTTTTTAAAATTTCGGAGCTTTATGTCGGTGTATCTTATTTTCTAGTAGGCCAATTTAGGATTTTTTTGTCTCATTTCAAGCGCGAAACTCTCCCCTTTCGAACCATTTGATTCGGGTTTTTCGGAGTGAAACGGTTTAGACGCTACATTTAAAAGAGTGGAAGAGCATTTTTGATTTTTTAAAATTTCGGAGTTTTCAAACCGCTGTGTCTTATCTTCTCGTTGCGTATTTAGGATTTTTTCGGATCGTTTCAAGCGAAAAACTCTCCTCTTTCGGATCATTTCATTCGGGTTTTACGGAATGAAACGGTTTAGACGCTACAGTCAAAATAGTGGAAGAGTATTTTTGATTTTTTAAAATTTCGGAGATTTGAACCGCTGTATCTTATCTTCTAGTAGGCGTAGTTAGGATTTTTTTGGCTCATTTCAAGCGCGAAACTCTCCTCTTTCGAATCATTTCATTCGGGTTTTTCGGAGTGAAACGGTTTAGACGCTACATTTAAAAGAGTGGAAGGGTATTTTTGATTTTTTCATATTTCGGAGTTTTCAAACCGCTGTATCTTATCTTCTCCTAGGCGTATTTATAATTTTTTTGGCTCATTTCAAGCGCGAAACTCTCCTCTTTCGAATCATTTCATTCGGGTTTTTCGGAGAGATACGGTTCAGACGCTATCTTCATAAGAGTTGAAGAGCATTTTTGATTTTTTAAAATTTCGGAGTTTTCAAACCGCTGTGTCTTATCTTCTCCTAGGCGTATTTACGATTTTTTTGGCTCATTTCAAGCGCGAAAATCTCCTCTTTCAAACCATTACATTCGGGTTTTTCGGAGAGATACGTTTCAGACGCAATCTTCATAATAGTTGAAGAACATTTTTGATTTTTTAAAATTTCGGAGTTTTCAAACCGTTGTTTCTTATCTTCTCGTAGGCGTATTTAGGATTTTTTCGGATCATTTCAAGCGAAAAACTCTCCTCTTTCGAATCATTTCATTCGGGTTTTACGGAATGAAACGGTTTAGACGCTACAGTCAAAATAGTGGAAGGGTATCTTTGATTTTTTAAAATTTCGGAGTATTTAAACCGTTGTATTTTATCTTCTCGTAGTCGTATTTAGGATTTTTTTGTCTCATTTCTAGCGGTAAACTCTCCTCTTTCGAATCATTTCATTCGGGTTTTTCGTAGAGAAACGGTTCAGACTCTATATTCAAAATAGTGGAAGAGTATTTTTGATTTTTTAAAATTTCGGAGTTTTAAACCGCTGTATCTTATCTTCTAGTAGGCGTAGTTAGGATTTTTTTGGCTCATTTCAAGCGCGAAACTCTAGTCTTTCGAATCATTTAATTCGGGTTTTTCGGAGAGATACGGTTCAGACTAAATATTTAAAAGAGTGGAAGGGTATTTTTGATTTTTTAAAATTTCGGAGCTTTAAACCGCTGTATCTTATTTTCTAGTAGGCGTAGTTAGGATTTTTTTGGCTCATTTCAAGCGCGAAACTCTCCTCTTTCGAATCATTTCATTCGGGTTTTTCGGAGTGAAACGGTTTAGACGCTACATTCAAAAGAGTGGAAGGGTATTTTTGATGGTTTCATATTTCGGAGTTTTCAAACCGCTGTATCTTATCTTCTCGTAGGCGTATTTAGAATTTTTTTGGCTCATTTCATGCGCGAAGATCTCCTCTTTCGAATCATTTCATTCGGGTTTTTGGTAGAGAAACGGTTCAGACTAAATATTCAAAATAGTGGAAGAGTATTTTTCATTATTTAAAATTTCGGAGTTTTAAACTTCTGTATCTTATCTTCTAGTAGGCGTATTTAGGATTTTTTCGGCTCATTTCAAGCGCGAATCTTTCCTCTATCGAACCATTTCATTCGGGTTTTTCGGAGAGTAACGGTTCAGACTATATATTGAAAATAGTGGAAGAGCATTTTTGATTTTTTAAAATTTCGGAGTTTTCAAACCGCTGTGTCTTATCTTCTCGTAGTCGTATTTAGGATTTTTTTGTCTCATTTCTAGCGGTAAACTCTCCTCTTTCGAATCATTTCATTCGGGTTTTTCGTAGAGAAACGGTTCAGACTCTATATTCAAAATAGTGGAAGAGTATTTTTGATTTTTTAAAATTTCGGAGTTTTAAACCGCTGTATCTTATCTTCTAGTAGGCGAATTTAGGATTTTTTTGGCTTATTTCAAGCGCGAAACTCTCCTCATTCGTATCGTTTCATTCGGATTTTTCGGTGAGAACGGTTCAGACGCTATCTTCAAAATAGTAGAAGAGCATTTTTGATTTTTTAAAATTTCGGAGTTTTCAAACCGCTGTATCTTATCTTTTAGTAGTCGAATTTAGGATTTTTTTGGCTCATTTCAAGCGAGAAACTCTCCTCATTCGAATCATTTCATTCGGGTTTTTCGGAGTGAAACGGTTTAGACGCTACATTTAAAAGAGTGGAAGGGTATTTTTGATTTTTTCATATTTCGGAGTTTTCAAACCGCTGTATCTTATCTTCTCCTAGGCGTATTTAGGATTTTTTTAACTCATTTCAAGCGCGAAAATCTCCTCTTTCGAACCATTAAATTCGGGTTTTTCGGAGAGAAACGGTTCAGACTCTATATTCAAAATAGTGGAAGGGTATTTTTGATTTTTTAAAATTTCGGAGATTTAAACCGCTGTATCTTATCTTCTAGAAGGCATATTGAGGATTTTTTTGGCACATTTCAAACGCGAAAGTCTTCCCTTTTGAGACATTCATTCGGGTTATATGGAGGGAAACGGTTCAGACGCTATATTCAAAAGAGTGGAAGGGCACTCTTGATTTTTTTAAAATTTCGGAGAATTTAAACCGCTGCGTCTTATCTTCTGGTAGGCGTATTTAGGATTTTTTTGTCTCATTTCAAGCGCGAAACTCTCCCCTTTCGAACCATTTCATTCGGGTTTTACGGAGAGAAGCGGTTTAGACGCTATCTTCAAAATAGTGGAAGGGTATTTTTTTTTTTTTTAAATTTCGGTGTATTTAAACCGCTGTATCTTATCTTCTTGTATACGTATTTAGGATTTTTTTGGCTCATTTCAAGCGCGAATCTCTCCTCTTTCGACGCATTTCATTCGGGTTTTTCGGAGGGAATGGTTGTAGACCCTTTATTCAAAATAGTGGAAGGGTATTTTTGATTTTTTAAAATTTCGGAGCTTTATGTCGGTGTATCTTATTTTCTAGTAGGCCAATTTAGGATTTTTTTGGCTCATTTCAAGCGCGAGACTCTCCTCTTTCGAATCATTTCATTCGGGTTTTTCGGAGTGAAACGGTTTAGACGCTACATTTAAAATAGTGGAAGGGTATTTTTGATTTTTTCAAATTTCGGCGTATTTAAACGGCTGTATTTTATCTTCTAGTAGGCGTATTTAGGATTTTTTTGGCTCATTTCAAGCTCGAATCTCTCCTCTTTCGAACCATTTCATTCGGGTTTTCGGAGAGAAACGGTTCAGACTATATATTGAAAATAGTGGAAGGGTAGTTTTGATTTTTTAAAATTTCGGAGTATTCAAACCGCTGTATCTTATCTTCTAGTAAGGGTTTTTAGGATTTTTTTTGCTCATTTCATGCGAGAAACTCTCCTCTTTCGAATCATTTCATTCGGGTTTTTCGTAGTCAAACGGTTTAGACGCTGCATTCAAAAGAGTGGCAGGGTATTTATGATTTTTTCATATTTCGGAGTTTTCAAACCGCTGTATCTTATCATCTCGTAGGCTTATTTAGGATTTTTTTGGCTCATTTCAAGCGCGAAACTCTCCTCTTACGAATCATTTCAATCGGGTTTTTCGGGGAGATACCGTTCAGACGCTATCTTCATAATAGTTGAAGAGCATTTTTGATTTTTTTATATTTCAGAGTTTTCAAACCGCAGTATCTTATCATTTCGTAGGCGTATTTAAAATTTTTTTGGCTCATTTCATGCGCGAAGATCTCCTCTTTCGAAACATTTCATTCGTGTTTTTGGTAGAGAAACGGTTCAGACTAAATATTCAAAATAGTGGAAGAGTATTTTTCATTTTTTAAAATTTCGGAGATTTTAAACCGCTTTTTCTTATCTTCTAGTAGGCGTGTTTAGGATTTTTTTGGCTTATTTCAAGCGCGAAACTCTGCTCTTTTGACTGATTTCATTCGGGTTTTTCGGAGAGAAACGGTTCAGACGCTATATTCAAAACAGTGGAAGAGTATCTTTGATTTTTTAAAATTTCGGAGTTTTCAAACCGCTGTATCTTATCATCTCGTAGACGTATTTAGAATTTTTTCGGCTCATTTCAAGCGCGAAACTCTCCTCTTTCGAATCATTTCATTCGGGTTTTTCGGAGAGAAACGGTTCAGACTAAATATTTAAAATATTGGAAGGGTATTTTTGATTTTTTAAAATTTCGGAGCTTTAAACCGCTGTATCTTATTTTCTAGTAGGCGTAGTTAGGATTTTTTTGGATCATTTCAAGCGCGAAACTCTCCTCTTTCGAATCATTTCATTCGGGTTTTTCGGAGTGAAACGGTTTAGACGCTACAATCAAAAGAGTGGAAGGGTATTTTTGATGTTTTCATATTTCGGAGTTTTCAAACCGCTGTATCTTATCTTCTCGTAGGCGTATTTAAAATTTTTTTGGCACATTTCATGCGCGAAGATCTCCTCTTTCGAAACATTTCATTCGGGTTTTTGGTAGAGAAACGGTTCAGACTAAATATTCAAAATAGTGGAAGAGTATTTTTCATTTTTTAAAATTTCGGAGTTTTTAAACCGCTTTTTCTTATCTTCTAGTAGGCGTGTTTAGGATTTTTTTGACTTATTTCAAGCGCGAAACTCTGCTCTTTTGACTGATTTCATTCGGGTTTTTGGTAGAGAAACGGTTCAGACTAAATATTTAAAATAGTGGAAGGGTATTTTTGATTTTTTAAAATTTCGGAGCTTTAAACCGCTGTATCTTATTTTCTAGTAGGCGTAGTTAGGATTTTTTTGGCTCATTTCAAGCGCGAAACTCTCCTCTTTCGAATCATTTCATTCGGGTTTTTCGGAGTGAAACGGTTTAGACGCTACATTCAAAAGAGTGGAAGGGTATTTTTGATGTTTTCATATTTCGGAGTTTTCAAACTGCTGTATCTTATCTTCTCGTAGGCGTATTTAAAATTTTTTTGGCTCATTTCATGCGCGAAGATCTCCTCTTTCGAAACATTTCATTCGGGTTTTTGTTAGAGAAACGGTTCAGACTAAATATTCAAAATAGTGGAAGAGTATTTTTAATTTTTTAAAATTTCGGAGTTTTAAACCTCTGTATCTTATCTTCTAGTAGGCGTATTTAGGATTTTTTCGGCTCATTTCAAGCGCGAATCTCTCCTCTTTCGAACCATTTCATTCGGGTTTTTCGGAGAGTAACGTTTCAGACTTTATATTGAAAATAGTGGAAGAGCATTTTTGATTTTTTAAAATTTCGGAGTTTTCAAACCGCTGTGTCTTATCTTCTCGTAGGCGTATTTAGGATTTTTTGGATCGTTTCAAGCGAAAAACTCTCCTCTTTCGGATCGTTTCATTCGGGTTTTACGGAATGAAACGGTTTAGAAGCTACAGTCAAAATAGTGGAAGGGTATTTTTGATTTTTTCAAATTTCGGCGCATTTATACGGCTGAATTTTATCTTCTAGTAGGCGTATTTAGGATTTTTTTGGCTCATTTCGGGCGCGAAACTCTCCTATTTCGAATCGTTTCATTCGGATTTTTCGGTGAGAACGGTTCAGACGCTATCTTCAAAATAGTAGAAGAGCATTTTTGATTTTTTAAAATTTCGGAGTTTTCAAAAAGCTGTGTCTTATCATCTCGTAGGCGTATTTAGGATTTTTTCGGATCATTTCAAGCGAAAAACTCTCCTCTTTCGTATCATTTCATTCGGGTTTTACGGAGTGAAACGGTTTAGACGCTATATTCAAAAGAGTGGAAGGGTATTGTTGATTTTTTCAAATTTCGGAGTATTTAAACCGCTGTATCTTATCTTCTAGTAAGGGTTTTTAGGATTTTTTTGGCTCATTTCATGCGCGAAACTCTCCTCTTTCGAATCATTTCATTCGGGTTTTTCGGAGTGAAACGGTTCAGACTATATATGCAAAGAGTGGAAGGGTATTTTTGATTTTTTAAAATTTCGGAGATATAAACCGCTGTATCTTATTTTCTAGTAGGCGTATTTAGGATTTTTTTGGCTCTTTTCAAGCGCGAAACTCTCCTTTTTCTAATCGTTTCATTCGGGTTTTTCGGAGGGAATGGTTTTAGACCCTTTATTCAAAATAGTGGAAGGGTATTTTTGATTTTTTAAAATTTCGGAGATGTATGTCGCTGTATCTTATTTTCTAGTAGGCCAATTTAGGATTTTTTTGGCTCATTTCAAGCGCGAGACTCTCCTGTTTCGAATCATTTCATTCGGGTTTTTCGTAGAGAAACGGTTCAGACTCTATATTCAAAATGGTGGAAGAGTATCTTTGATTTTTTAAAATTTCGGAGTTTTCAAACCGCTGAATCTTATCATCTCGTAGACGTATTTAGAATTTTTTCGGCTCATTTCAAGCGCGAAACTCTCCTCTTTCGAATCATTTCATTCGGGTTTTTCGGAGAGAAACGGTTCAGACTAAATATTTAAAATAGTGGAAGGGTATTTTTGATTTTTTAAAATTTCGGAGCTTTAAACCGCTGTATCTTATTTTCTAGTAGGCGTATTAAGAATTTTTTTGGCTCACTTCATGCGCGAAGATCTCCTCTTTCGAATCATTTCATTCGGGTTTTTGGTAGAGAAACGGTTCAGACTAAATATTCAAAATAGTGGAAGAGTATTTTTCATTTTTTAAAATTTCGGAGTTTTAAACCTCTGTAACTTATCTTCTAGTAGGCGTATTTAGGATTTTTTCGGCTCATTTCAAGCGCGAATCTCTCCTCTATCGAACCATTTCATTCGGGTTTTTCGAAGAGTAACGGTTCAGACTATATATTGAAAAGAGTGGAAGAGCATTTTTGATTTTTTAAAATTTCGGAGTTTTCAAACCGCTGTGTCTTATCTTCTCGTAGGCGTATTTAGGATTTTTTCGGATCGTTTCAAGCGAAAAACTCTCCTCTTTCGGATCATTTCATTCGGGTTTTACGGAATGAAACGGTTTAGACGCTACAGTCAAAATAGTGGAAGGGTATTTTTAATTTTTTCAAATTTCGGCGCATTTAAACGGCTGTATTTTATCTTCTAGTAGGCGTATTTAGGATTTTTTTGGCTCATTTCGAGCGCGAAACTCTCCTCTTTCGAATCATTTCATTCCAGTTTTTCGTAGAGAAACGGTTTAGACGATATATTCAAAATAGTGGTAGAGTATTTTTGATTTTTTAAAATTTCGGGGTTTTCAAACCACTGTATCTTATCTTCTAGTAGTCGTATTTAGGATTTTTTTGGCACATTTCAAGCGAGAAACTCTCTCTTTCGAATCATTTCATTCGGGTTTTTCGGAGTGAAACGGTTTAGACGCTACATTTAAAAGAGTGGAAGGTTATTTTTGATTTTTTCATATTTCGGAGTTTTCTAACCGCTGTATCTTATCTTCTCCTATGCGTATTTAGGATTTTTTTGGCTCATTTCAAGCGCGAAACTCTCCTCTTTCGAATCATTTCATTCGAGTTTTTCGGAGAGATACGGTTCAGACGCTATCTTCATAATAGTTGAAGAGCATTTTTGATTTTTTAAAATTTCGGAGTTTTCAAACCGCTGTGTCTTATCTTCTCGTAGGCGTATTTAGGATTTTTTTGGCTTATTTCAAGCGCGAAACTCTCCTCATTCGAATCGTTTCATTCGGATTTTTCGGTGAGAACGGTTCAGACGCTATCTTCAAAATAGTAGAAGAGCATTTTTGATTTTTTAAAAATTCGGAGTTTTCAAACCGCTGTATCTTATCTTTTAGTAGTCGTATTTAGGATTTTTTTGGCTCATTTCAAGCGAGAAACTCTCCTCATTCGAATCATTTCATTCGGGTTTTTCGGAGTGAAACGGTTTAGAACCTACATTTAAAAGAGTGGAAGGGTATTTTTGATTTTTTCATATTTCGGAGTTTTCAAACCGCTGTATCTTATCTTCTCCTAGGCGTATTTAGGATTTTTTTGACTCATTTCAAGCGCGAAAATCTCCTCTTTCGAACCATTAAATTCGGGTTTTTCGGAGAGAAACGGTTCAGACTCTATATTCAAAATAGTGGAAGGGTATTTTTGATTTTTTAAAATTTCGGAGTTTTCAAACCGCTGTATCTTATTTTCTAGTAGGCGTATTTAGGATTTTTTTGGCTCATTTCAAGCGCGAAACTCTCCTATTTCGAATCATTTCATTCGAGTTTTTCGTAGAGAAACGGTTCAGACGCTATATTCAAAATAGTGGAATGGTATTTATGATTTTTTAAAATTTCGGAGTTTTCAAACCGCTGTATCTTATCTTCTAGTAGACGTATTTAGGATTTTTTTGGCTCGTTTCAAACGCGAAACTCACCTCTTTCGAATCATTTCATTCGAGTTTTTCGTAGAGAAACGGTTCAGACGCTATATTAAAATAGTGGAAGGATATTTTTGATTTTTTAAAACTTCGAAGTTTTTAAACCGCTGTATCTTATCTTCTAGTAGGCGTATTTAGGATTTTTTTGGCTCATTTCAAGCGCGAATCTCTCCTCTATCGACTCATTTCATTCGGGTTTTTCGGAGAGAAACGTTTCAGACGCTATATTCAAAAGATTGGAAGGGTATTTTTGATTTTTTAAAATTTCGGAATATTTAAACCGCTGTATCTTATCTTCTAGTAGGCGCATTTAGGATTTTTTTGGCTCATTTCAAGCGCGGAACTCTCCTCTTTCGAATCATTTCATTCGGGTTTTTCGGAGAGAAACGATTCAGACCCTATATTCAAAATAGTGGAAGGGTATTTTTGATTTTCTAAAATTTCGGAAATTTTAAACCGCTTTATCTTATCTTCTAGTAGGCGTACTTAGGATTTTTTTGGCACATTTCAAGCGCGAAACACTCCTCTTTCGTCTGATTTCATTCGGGTTTTTCGGAGAGAAACGGTTCAGACGCTATATTCAAAAGATTGGAAGGGTATTTATGATTTTTTAAAATTTCGAAGTAATTAAACCGCTTTATCTTATCTTGTAGTAGGCGTGTTTAGGATTTTTTTTGGCTTATTTCAAGCACGAAACTCTCCTCTTTCGACTCATTTCATTCGGGTTTATAGGAGAGAAACGGTTCAGACGCTATATTAAAATAGTGGAAGGATATTTTTGATTTCTTAAAACTTCGAAGTTTTAAAACCGTTGTATCTTATCTTCTAGTAGACGTGTTTTGGATTTTTTTGGCTCATTTCAAGCGCTAATCTCTCCTCTTTCGACGCATTTCATTCGGGTTTTTCGGAGAGAAACGGTTCAGACGCTATATTCAAACAAGTGGATGGGTATTTTATTTTTTTAAATTTCGAAGTTTTTAAACCGCTGTATCTTATCTTCTAGTAGGCGTATTTCGGATTTTTTTGACTACATACAAGCGCGAAACACTCCTCTTTCGAATCATTTCATTCGGGTTTTTCTGAGAGAAACAGTTCAGACGCTATATTCAAAATAATGGAAGTGTATTTTTGATTTTTTAAAATTTCGGAGTTTTTAAACCGCTGTATCTTATCTTCTAGTAGGCGTATTTGTGATTTTTTTCGCTCATTTTAAGCGCGAAACTCTCCTCTTTCGATTGATTTCATTCGGGTTTTTCAGAGAGAAACGGTTCAGACGCTATATTCAAAATAGTGGAAGGGTATTTTTGATTTTCTAAAATTTCGGAGTATTTAAACCGCTGTATCTTATCTTCTAGTAGGCGTATTTTGGATTTTTTTTGGTTCGTTTCAAGCGCGAAACTCTCCTCTTTCGACTCGTTTCATTCCGGTTTTTCGGAGAGAAACGGTTCAGACGCTATATTCAAAATAGTGGAAGGGTATTTTAGATTTTTAAAAATTAAGGAATTTTTAAACCGCTGTATCTTATCTTCTAGTAGGCGTATTTAGGATTTTTTTGGCTCATTTCGAGCGCGAAATTCTCCTCTTTCGAATCGTTTCATTCCGATTTTCCGGAGAGAAACAGTTCAGATGCTATATTCAAAAGATTGGAGGGTATTTTTGATTTTTTAAAATTTCGATGTCTTTAAACCGCTGTATCTTATCTTCTAGTAGGCGTATTTAGGATTTTTTTGGCTCGTTTCAAGCGAGAAACTCTCCTCTTTCGACTCGTTTCATTCCGGTTTTTCGGAGAGAAACGGTTCAGACGCTATATTCAAAAGAGTGGAAGGCTATTTTAGATTTTTTAAAATTTCGGAATTTTTAAACCCTTGTATCTTATCTTCTAGTAGGCGTATTTAGGATTTTTTTGGCTCCCTTCATGCGCGAAACTCTCCTCTTTCGCCACATTTCATTCGGGTTTTTCGGAGAGAAACTGTTCAGACGCTATATTCAAAATAGTGGAAGGGTATTTATGATTTTGTAAAATTTCGGAATTTTTAAACCGCTGTATCTTATCTTCTAGTAGGCGTATTTAGGATTTTTTTGGCTCATTTCGAGCGCGAAACTCTCCTCTTTCGAATCGTTTCATTCCGATTTTCCGGAGAGAAACAGTTCAGATGCTATATTCAAAAGATTGAAGGGTATTTTTGATTTTTTAAAATTTCGATGACTTTAAACCGCTGTATCTTATCTTCTAGTAGGCGTATTTAGGATTTTTTTGGCTCGTTTCAAGCGCGAAACTCTCCTCTTTCGACTCGTTTCATTCGGGTTTTTCGGAGAGAAACTGTTCAGACGTTATATTCAAAATAGTGGAAGGGTATTTTAGATTTTTTAAAATTTCGGAGTATCTAAACCGCTGTTTCTTATCTTCTAGTACGCGTATTTAGGATTTTTTTGGCTCGTTTCAAGCGCGAAACTCTCCTCTTTCGACTCGTTTCATTTCGGTTTTTCGGAGAGAAACGGTTCAGACGCTATATTCAAAAGAGTGGAAGGTTATTTTAGATTTTTAAAAATTTCGGAATGTTTAAGCCGTTGTATCTTATCTTCTAGTAGGCGTATTTTGGATTTTTTGGGCACATTTCAAGCGCGAAACTCTCCTCTTTCGACTCGTTTCATTCCGGTTTTTCGGAGAGAAACGGTTCAGACGCTATATTCAAAATAGTGGAAGGGTATTTTAGATTTTTTAAAATTTCGGAGTATCTAAACCGCTGTTTCTTATCTTCTAGTAGGCGTATTTAGGATTTTTTTGGCTCGTTTCAAGCGCGAAACTCTCCTCTTTCGACTATATTCATTCCGGTTTTTCGGAGAGAAACGGTTCAGACGCTATATTCAAAAGATTGGTAGGGTATTTTTGATTTTTCAAAATTTCAGAATTTTTAAACCGCTGTATCGTATCTTCTAGTAGGCGCATTTAGGATTTTTTTTGCTCATTTCAAGCGCGAAACTCTCCTCTTTCGACTCATTTCATTCGGGTTTTTCGGAGAGAAACGGTTCAGACGCTATATTCAAAATAGTGGAGGGCCATTTTTGATTTTTTAAAATTTCGGAGTATCTAAACCGCTGTATCTTATCTTCTAGTACGCGTATTTAGGATTTTTTTGGCTCGTTTCAAGCGCGAAACTCTCCTCTTTCGAATCTTTTCATTCCGGTTTTTCGGAGAGAAACGGTTCAGACGATATATTCAAAAAAGTGGAGGGTATTTTTGATTTTTTAAAATTTCGGTGTCTGTAAACCTCAGTATCTTATCTTCTATTTTTTTTGGCTCTTTTCAAGCGCGAAACTCTCCTCCTTCGACTCGTTTCATTCCGGTTTTTCGGAGAGAAACGGTTCAGACGCTATATTCAAAATAGTGGAAGGGTATTTTAGATTTTTTAAAATTTCGGAATTTTTAAACCCTTGTATCTTATCTTCTAGTAGGCGTATTTAGGATTTTTTTGGCTCCCTTCATGCGCGAAACTCTCCTCTTTCGCCACATTTCATTCGGGTTTTTCGGAGAGAAACTGTTCAGACGCTATATTCAAAATAGTGGAAGGGTATTTATGATTTTTTAAAATTTCGGAATTTTTAAACCGCTGTATCTTATCTTCTAGTAGGCGTATTTAGGACTTTTTTGGCTCATTTCGAGCGCGTAACTCTCCTCTTTCGAATCGTTTCATTCCGATTTTCCGGAGAGAAACAGTTCAGATGCTATATTCTTAAGATTGGAGGGTATTTTTGATTTTTTAAAATTTCGATGTCTTTAAACCGCTGTATCTTATCTTCTAGTAGGCGTATTTAGGATTTTTTTGGCTCGTTTCAAGCGCGAAACTCTCCTCTTTCGACTCGTTTCATTCGGGTTTTTCGGAGAGAACTGTTCAGACGTTATATTCAAAATAGTGGAAGGGTATTTTTGATTTTTTAAAATTTCGGAATTTTTAAAACGCTGTATCTTATCTTCTAGTAGGCGTATTTAGGATTTTTTGGGCTCATTTCAAGCGAGAAACTCTCCTCTTTCGAATAGTTTCATTCCGGTTTTTCTGAGAGAAACGGTTCAGACGATATATTCATAAAAGTGGAAGGGTATTTTTGATTTTTTAAAATTTCGGAATTTTTAAACATCAGTATCTTATCTTCTAGTAGGCGTATTTAGGATTTTTTTGGCTCCCTTCATGCTCGAAACTCTCCTCTTTCGACTCATTTCATTCGGGTTTTTCGGAGAGAAACGGTTCAGACGCTATATTCAAAAGATTGGAGGGTATTTTTGATTTTTTAAAATTTCGATGTCTTTAAACCGCTGTATCTTATCTTCTAGTAGGCGTATTTAGGATTTTTTTGGCTCGTTTCAAGCGCGAAACTCTCCTCTTTCGACACGTTTCATTCCGGTTTTTCGGAGAGAAACGGTTCAGACGCTATATTCAAAAGAGTGGAAGGGTATTTTAGATTTTTAAAAATTTCGGAATGTTTAAACCGTTGTATCTTATCTTCTAGTAGGCATATTTTGGATTTTTTGGGCACATTTCAAGCGCGAAACTCTCCTCTTTCGACTCGTTTCATTCCGGTTTTTCGGAGAGAAACGGTTCAGACGCTATATTCAAAAGAGTGGAAGGGTATTTTAGATTTTTAAAAATTTCGGAATGTTTAAACCGTTGTATCTTATCTTCTAGTAGGCGTATTTTGGATTTTTTGGGCACATTTCAAGCGCGAAACTCTCCTCTTTCGACTCGTTTCATTCCGGTTTTTCGGAGAGAAACGGTTCAGACGCTATATTCAAAATAGTGGGAGGGTATTTTAGATTTTTTAAAATTTCGGAATTTTTAAACCCTTGTATCTTATCTTCTAGTAGGCGTATTTAGGATTTTTTTGGCTCGTATCAAGCGCGAAACTCTCCTCTTTCGAATATATTCATTCCGGTTTTTTGGAGAGTAACGGTTCAGACGCTATATTCAAAAGATTGGTAGGGTATTTTTGATTTTTCAAAATTTCATAATTTTTAAACCGCTGTATCGTATCTTCTAGTAGGCGCATTTAGGATTTTTTTTGCTCATTTCAAGCGCGAAACTCTCCTCTTTCGACTCATTCCATTCGGGTTTTTCGGAGAGAAACGGTTCAGACGCTATATTCAAAATAGTGGAAGGCCATTTCTGATTTTTTAAAATTTCGGAGTATCTAAACCGCTGTTTCTTATCTTCTAGTACGCGTATTTAGGATTTTTTTGGCTCGTTTCAAGCGCGAAACTCTCCTCTTTCGACTATATTCATTCCGGTTTTTCGGAGAGAAACGGTTCAGACGCTATATTCAAAAGATTGGAGGGTATTTTTGATTTTTTAAAATTTCGATGTCTGTAAACCGCTGTATCTTATCTTCTAGTAGGCGTATTTAGAATTTTTTTGGCTCTTTTCAAGCGCGAAACTCTCCTCCTTCGACTCGTTTCATTCCGGTTTTTCGGAGAGAAACGGTTCAGACGCTATATTCAAAATAGTGGAAGGGTATTTTAGATTTTTAAAATTTCGGAATTTTTAAACCCTTGTATCTTATCTTCTAGTAGGCGTATTTAGGATTTTTTTGGCTCCCTTCATGCGCGAAACTCTCCTCTTTCGCCACATTTCATTCGGGTTTTTCGGAGAGAAACTGTTCAGACGCTATATTCAAAATAGTGGAAGGGTATTTATGATTTTGTAAAATTTCGGAATTTTTAAACCGCTGTATCTTATCTTCTAGTAGGCGTATTTAGGACTTTTTTGGCTCATTTCGAGCGCGAAACTCTCCTCTTTCGTATCGTTTCATTCCGATTTTCCGGAGAGAAACAGTTCAGATGCTATATTCAAAAGATTGGAGGGTATTTTTGATTTTTTAAAATTTCGATGTCTTTAAACCGCTGTATCTTATCTTCTAGTAGGCGTATTTAGGATTTTTTTGGCTCGTTTCAAGCGCGAAACTCTCCTCTTTCGACTATATTCATTCCGGTTTTTCGGAGAGTAACGGTTCAGACGCTATATTCAAAAGATTGGTAGGGTATTTTTGATTTTTCAAAATTTCAGAATTTTTAAACCGCTGTATCGTATCTTCTAGTAGGCGCATTTAGGATTTTTTTTGCTCATTTCAAGCGCGAAACTCTCCTCTTTCGACTCATTCCATTCGGGTTTTTCGGAGAGAAACGGTTCAGACGCTATATTCAAAATAGTGGAAGGCCATTTCTGATTTTTTAAAATTTCGGAGTATCTAAACCGCTGTTTCTTATCTTCTAGTACGCGTATTTAGGATTTTTTTGGCTCGTTTCAAGCGCGAAACTCTCCTCTTTCGACTATATTCATTCCGGTTTTTCGGAGAGAAACGGTTCAGACGCTATATTCAAAAGATTGGAGGGTATTTTTGATTTTTTAAAATTTCGATGTCTGTAAACCGCTGTATCTTATCTTCTAGTACGCGTATTTAGGATTTTTTTGGCTCGTTTCAAGCGCGAAACTCTCCTCTTTCGACTATATTCATTCCGGTTTTTCGGAGAGAAACGGTTCAGACGCTATATTCAAAAGATTGGAGGGTATTTTTGATTTTTTAAAATTTCGATGTCTGTAAACCGCTGTATCTTATCTTCTAGTAGGCGTATTTAGAATTTTTTTGGCTCTTTTCAAGCGCGAAACTCTCCTCCTTCGACTCGTTTCATTCCGGTTTTTCGGAGAGAAACGGTTCAGACGCTATATTCAAAATAGTGGAAGGGTATTTTAGATTTTTTAAAATTTCGGAATTTTTAAACCCTTGTATCTTATCTTCTAGTAGGCGTATTTAGGATTTTTTTGGCTCCCTTCATGCGCGAAACTCTCCTCTTTCGCCACATTTCATTCGGGTTTTTCGGAGAGAAACTGTTCAGACGCTATATTCAAAATAGTGGAAGGGTATTTATGATTTTGTAAAATTTCGGAATTTTTAAACCGCTGTATCTTATCTTCTAGTAGGCGTATTTAGGACTTTTTTGGCTCATTTCGAGCGCGTAACTCTCCTCTTTCGAATCGTTTCATTCCGATTTTCCGGAGAGAAACAGTTCAGATGCTATATTCAAAAGATTGGAGGGTATTTTTGATTTTTTAAAATTTCGATGTCTTTAAACCGCTGTATCTTATCTTCTAGTAGGCGTATTTAGGATTTTTTTGGCTCGTTTCAAGCGCGAAACTCTCCTCTTTCGACTCGTTTCATTCGGGTTTTTCGGAGAGAACTGTTCAGACGTTATATTCAAAATAGTGGAAGGGTATTTTTGATTTTTTAAAATTTCGGAATTTTTAAAACGCTGTATCTTATCTTCTAGTAGGCGTATTTAGGATTTTTTGGGCTCATTTCAAGCGAGAAACTCTCCTCTTTCGAATAGTTTCATTCCGGTTTTTCTGAGAGAAACGGTTCAGACGCTATATTCATAAGAGTGGAAGGGTATTTTTGATTTTTTAAAATTTCGGAATTTTTAAACATCAGTATCTTATCTTCTAGTAGGCGTATTTAGGATTTTTTTGGCTCGTTTCAAGCTCGAAACTCTCCTCTTTCGACTCATTTCATTCGGGTTTTTCGGAGAGAAACGGTTCAGACGCTATATTCAAAAGATTGGAGGGTATTTTTGATTTTTTAAAATTTCGATGTCTTTAAACCGCTGTATCTTATCTTCTAGTAGGCGTATTTAGGATTTTTTTGGCTCGTTTCAAGCGCGAAACTCTCCTCTTTCGACTCGTTTCATTCGGGTTTTTCGGAGAGAAACGGTTCAGACGCTATATTCAAAATAGTGGAAGGGCATTTTTGATTTTTTAAAATTTCGGAGTGTCTAAACCGCTGTTTCTTATCTTCTAGTACGCGTATTTAGGATTTTTTTGGCTCGTTTCAAGCGCGAAACTCTCCTCTTTCGACTATATTCATTCCGGTTTTTCGGAGAGAAACGGTTCAGACGCTATATTCAAAAGATTGGAGGGTATTTTTGATTTTTTAAAATTTCGATGTCTGTAAACCGCTGTATCTTATCTTCTAGTAGGCGTATTTAGAATTTTTTTGGCTCTTTTCAAGCGCGAAACTCTCCTCCTTCGACTCGTTTCATTCCGGTTTTTCGGAGAGAAACGGTTCAGACGCTATATTCAAAATAGTGGAAGGGTATTTTAGATTTTTAAAATTTCGGAATTTTTAAACCGTTGTATCTTATCTTCTAGTAGGCGTATTTAGGATTTTTTTGGCTCCCTTCAAGCGCGAAACTCTCCTCTTTCGCCACATTTCATTCGGGTTTTTCGGAGAGAAACTGTTCAGACGCTATATTCAAAATAGTGGAAGGGTATTTTTGATTTTGTAAAATTTCGGAATTTTTAAACCGCTGTATCTTATCTTCTAGTAGGCGTATTTAGGACTTTTTTGGCTCATTTCGAGCGCGAAACTCTCCTCTTTCGTATCGTTTCATTCCGATTTTTCGGAGAGAAACAGTTCAGATGCTATATTCAAAAGATTGGAGGGTATTTTTGATTTTTTAAAATTTCGATGTCTTTAAACCGCTGTATCTTATCTTCTAGTAGGCGTATTTAGGATTTTTTTGGCTCGTTTCAAGCGCGAAACTCTCCTCTTTCGACTATATTCATTCCGGTTTTTCGGAGAGTAACGGTTCAGACGCTATATTCAAAAGATTGGTAGGGTATTTTTGATTTTTCAAAATTTCAGAATTTTTAAACCGCTGTATCTTATCTTCTAGTAGGCGCATTTAGGATTTTTTTTGCTCATTTCAAGCGCGAAACTCTCCTCTTTCGACTCGTTTCATTCGGGTTTTTCGGAGAGAAACGGTTCAGACGCTATATTCAAAATAGTGGAAGGCTATTTTTGATTTTTTAAAATTTCGGAGTATCTAAACCGCTGTTTCTTATCTTCTAGTACGCGTATTTAGGATTTTTTTGGCTCGTTTCAAGCGCGAAACTCTCCTCTTTCGACTATATTCATTCCGGTTTTTCGGAGAGAAACGGTTCAGACGCTATATTCAAAAGATTGGAGGGTATTTTTGATTTTTTAAAATTTCGATGTCTTTAAACCGCTGTATCTTATCTTCAAGTAGGCGTATTTAGGATTTTTTTGGCTCGTTTCAAGCGCGAAACTCTCCTCTTTCGACTATTTTCATTCCGGTTTTTCGGAGAGAAACGGTTCAGACGCTATATTCAAAAGATTGGAGGGTATTTTTGATTTTTTAAAATTTCGATGTCTTTAAACCGCTGTATCTTATCTTCTAGTAGGCGTATTTAGAATTTTTTTGGCTCTTTTCAAGCGCGAAACTCTCCTCCTTCGACTCGTTTCATTCCGGTTTTTCGGAGAGAAACGGTTCAGACGCTATATTCAAAATAGTGGAAGGGTATTTTAGATTTTTTAAAATTTCGGAATTTTTAAACCGTTGTATCTTATCTTCTAGTAGGCGTATTTAGGATTTTTTTGGCTCACTTCAAGCGCGAAACTCTCCTCTTTCGACACATTTCATTCGGGTTTTTCGGAGAGAAACGGTTCAGACGCTATATTCAAAAAAGTGGAAGGGTATTTTTGATTTTTTAAAATTTCGGAGTTTTTAAACCGCTGTATCTTATCTTCTAGTAGGCGTATTTAGGATTTTTTTGGCTCCCTTCATGCTCGAAACTCTCCTCTTTCGACTCATTTCATTCGGGTTTTTCGGAGAGAAACGGTTCAGACGCTATATTCAAAAGATTGGAGGGTATTTTTGATTTTTTAAAATTTCGATGTCTTTAAACCGCTGTATCTTATCTTCTAGTAGGCGTATTTAGGATTTTTTTGGCTCGTTTCAAGCGCGAAACTCTCCTCTTTCGACTATATTCATTCCGGTTTTTCGGAGAGTAACGGTTCAGACGCTATATTCAAAAGATTGGTAGGGTATTTTTGATTTTTCAAAATTTCAGAATTTTTAAACCGCTGTATCGTATCTTCTAGTAGGCGCATTTAGGATTTTTTTGGCTCGTTTCATGCGCGAAACTCTCCTCTTTCGACACGTTTCATTCCGGTTTTTCGGAGAGAAACGGTTCAGACGCTATATTCAAAATAGTGGAAGGGTATTTTAGATTTTTTAAAATTTCGGAATTTTTAAACCCTTGTATCTTATCTTCTAGTAGGCGTATTTAGGATTTTTTTGGCTCCCTTCATGCGCGAAACTCTCCTCTTTCGCCACATTTCATTCGGGTTTTTCGGAGAGAAACTGTTCAGACGCTATATTCAAAATAGTGGAAGGGTATTTATGATTTTGTAAAATTTCGGAATTTTTAAACCGCTGCATCTTATCTTCTAGTAGGCGTATTTAGGATTTTTTGGGCTCATTTCGAGCGCGAAACTCTCCTCTTTCAAATCGTTTCATTCCGATTTTCCGGAGAGAAACAGTTCAGATGCTATATTCAAAAGATTGGAGGGTATTTTTGATTTTTTAAAATTTCGATGTCTTTAAACCGCTGTATCTTATCTTCTAGTGGGCGTATTTAGGATTTTTTTGGCTCGTTTCAAGCGCGAAACTCTCCTCTTTCGACTCGTTTCATTCGGGTTTTTCGGAGAGAAACTGTTCAGACGTTATATTCAAAATAGTGGAAGGGTATTTTTGATTTTTTAAAATTTCGGAATTTTTAAAACGCTGTATCTTATCTTCTAGTAGGCGTATTTAGGATTTTTTGGGCTCATTTCAAGCGCGAAACTCTCCTCTTTCGATTGATTTCATTCGGGTTTTTCAGAGAGAAACGGTTCAGACGCTATATTCAAAAGAGTGGAAGGCTATTTTTGATTTTTTAAAATTTCGGAGTGTCTAAACCGCTGTATCTTTTCTTCTAGTAGGCGTATTTATGATTTTTTGCGCTCATTTCAAGCGCGAAACTCTCCTCTTTCGACACATTTCATTCGGGTTCTTCGGAGAGAAACGGTTCAGACGCTATATTCAAAATAGTGGAAGAATTGTTGTTTCTTTTAAAATTTCGGAATTTTTAAACCGCTGTATCTTATCTTCTAGTAGGCGTATTTAGGATTTTTTTGCTCCTTTCAAGCGCGAAACTTTCCTCTTTCGAATCGTTTCATTCCGGTTTTTCGGAGAGAAACGGTTCAGACGCTATATTCAAAATAGTGGAAGGGTATTTTTGATTTTTTAAAATTTCGTAGTTTTAAAACCGCTGTATCTTATCTTCTAGTAGGCGTATTTAGGATTTTTTTGGCTCATTTCAAGCGAGAAGCGCTCCTGTTTCGATTGATTTAATTCGGGTTTTTCGGAGAAAAACGGTTCAGACGCTATATTCAAAATAGTGGAAACGTATTTTTGATTTTCTAAAATTTCGTAGTATTTAAACTGCTGTATCTCATTTCTAGTAGGCGAATTTAGGATTTTTTGGCACATTTCAAGCGCGAAACTCTCCTCTTTCGTCTGATTTCATTTGGGTTTTTCGGAGATAAACCGTTCAGACGCTATATTCAAAATAGTGGAAGGGTATTTTTGATTTTTTAAAATTTCGGAATCTTTAAACCGCTGTGTCTTGTCTTCTAGTAGGCGTATTTAGGATTTTTTTGGCTCATTTCAAGCGCGAAGCTCTCCTCTTTCGATTGATTTCATTCGGGTTTTTCGGAGAGAAACGGTTCAGACGCTATATTCAAAAGAGTCGAAGGGTATTTTTGATTTTTTAAAATTTCGGAATTTTTAAACCGCTGTATCTTATCTTCTAGTAGGCGTATTTAGGATTTTTTTGGCTTATTTCAAGCGCGGAACACTCCTCTTTCGACTCATTTCATTTGGGTTTTTCGGAGAGAAACGGTTCAGACGCTATATTCAAAATAGTGGAAGGGTATTTTTGATTTTTTAAAATTTCGGAGTTTTTAAACCGCTGTATCTTATCTTCTAGTAGGCGTATTTAGGATTTTTTTGGCTCCTTTCAAGCGCGAAACTCTCCTCTTTCGACACATTTCATTCGGGTTTTTCGGAGAGAAACGGTTCAGACGCTATATTCAAAATAGTGGAAGGCTATTTTTGATTTTTTAAAATTTCGGAATATTTAAACCGCTGTATCTTGTCTTCTAGTAGGCGTATTTAGGATTTTTTTGGCTCATTTCAAGCGCGAATCTCTCCTCTTTCGACTCGTTTCATTCGGGTTTTTCGGAGAGAAACGGTTCAGACGCTATATTCAAAAGAGTGGAGGGTATTTTTGATTTTTTAAAATTTCGTTGTATTTAAACCGCTGTATCTTATCTTCTAGTAGGCGTATTTAGGATTTTTTTGGCTCGTTTCAAGCGCGAAACTCTCCTCTTTCGACTCATTTCATTCGGGTTTTTCGGAGAGAAACGGTTCAGACGCTATATTCAAAATAGTGGAAGGGTATTTTTGATTTTTATAAATTTCGGAATTTTTAAACCGCTGTATCTTATCTTCTAGTAGGCGTATTTAGGATTTTTTTGGCTCGTTTCAAGCGCGAAACTCTCCTCTTTCGACACGTTTCATTCTGGTTTTTCGGAGAGAAACGGTTCAGACGCTATATTCAAAATAGTGGAAGGGTATTTTTGATTTTTTAAAATTTCGGAATTTTTAAACCTCTGTATCTTGTCTTCTAGTAGGCGTATTTAGGATTTTTTTGGGCTCGTTTCAAGCGCGAAACTCTCCTCTTTCGACTCGTTTCATTCAGGTTTTTCGGAGAGAAACGGTTCAGACGCTATATACAAAATAGTGGAGGGTATTTTTGATTTTTTAAAATTTCGGAATATTTAAACCTCTTTATCTTGTCTTCTAGTAGGCGTATTTAGAATTTTTTTGGCTCATTTCAAGCGCGAAACTCTCCTCTTTCGACTCGTTTCATTCAGGTTTTTCGGAGAGAAACGGTTCAGACGCTATATTCAAAAGATTGGAGGGTATTTTTGATTTTTTAAAATTTCGATGTCTTTAAACCGCTGTATCTTATCTTCTAGTAGGCGTATTTAGGATTTTTTTGGCTCGTTTCAAGCGCGAAACTCTCCTCTTTCGACTCGTTTCATTCCCGTTTTTCGGAGAGAAATGGTTCAGACGCTATATTCAAAATAGTGGAAGGGTATTTTAGATTTTTATAAATTTCGGAATTTTTAAACCGCTGTATCTTATCTTCTAGTAGGCGTATTTAGGATTTTTTTGGCTCGTTTCAAACGCAAAACTCTCCTCTTTCGACACGCTTCATTCCGGTCTTTCGGAGAGAAACTGTTCAGACGCTATATACAAAATAGTGGAAGGCTATTTTTGATTTTTTAAAATTTCGGAATTTTTAAACCTCTGTATCTTGTCTTCTAGTAGGCGTATTTAGGATTTTTTTGGGCTCACTTCAAGCGCGAAACTCTCCTCTTTCGACTCGTTTCATTCAGGTTTTTCGGAGAGAAACGGTTCAGACGCTATATTCAAAAGATTGGAGGGTATTTTTGATTTTTTAAAATTTCGATGTCTTTAAACCGCTGTATCTTATCTTCTAGTAGGCGTATTTAGGATTTTTTTGGCTCGTTTCAAGCGCGAAACTCTCCTCTTTCGACTCGTTTCATTCCGGTTTTTCGGAGAGAAATGATTCAGACGCTATATTCAAAATAGTGGAAGGGTATTTTAGATTTTTATAAATTTCGGAATTTTTAAACCGCTGTATCTTATCTTCTAGTAGGCGTATTTAGGATTTTTTTGGCTCATTTCAAGCGCGAAACTCTCCTCTTTCGATTCATTTCATTCGGGTTATTCGGAGAGAAACGGTTCAGACGCTATATTCAAAATAGTGGAAGGGTATTTTTGATTTTTTAAAATTTCGGAATTTTTAAACCGCTGCATCTTATCTTCTATTAGGCGCATTTAGGATTTTTTTGGCACATTTCAAGCGCGGAACTCTCCTCTTTCCACTCATTCATTCGGGTTTTTCGGAGAGAAACGGTTCAGACGCAATATTCAAAATACTGGAAGGGTATTTTTGATTTTTTAAAATTTCGATGTCTTTAAACCGCTGTATCTTATCTTCTAGTAGGCGTATTTCGGATTTTTTGGGCTCATTTCAAGCGCAAAATTCTCCTCTTTCGACTCGATTCATTCCGGTTTTTCGGAGAAAAACGGTTCAGACGCTATCTTCAAAATAGTGGAAGGCTATTTTTGTTTTTTTAAAATTTCGGAATTTTTAAACCGCTGTATCTTATCTTCTAGTAGGCGTATTTAGGACTTTTTTGGCTCATTTCGAGCGCGAAACTCTCCTCTTTCGTATCGTTTCATTCCGGTTTTTCGGAGAGAAACAGTTCAGACGCTATATTCAAAAGATTGGAGGGTATTTTTGATTTTTTAAAATTTCGATGTCTTTAAACCGCTGTATCTTATCTTCTAGTAGGCGTATTTAGGATTTTTTTGGCTCGTTTCAAGCGCGAAACTCTCCTCTTTCGACTCGTTTCATTCGGGTTTTTCGGAGAGAACTGTTCAGACGTTATATTCAAAATAGTGGAAGGGTATTTTTGATTTTTTAAAATTTCGGAATTTTTAAAACGCTGTATCTTATCTTCTAGTAGGCGTATTTAGGATTTTTTTGGCTCATTTCAAGCGCGAAACTCTCCTCTTTCGAATAGTTTCATTCCGGTTTTTCTGAGAGAAACGGTTCAGACGATATATTCATAAAAGTGGAAGGGTATTTTTGATTTTTTAAAATTTCGGAATTTTTAAACCTCAGTATCTTATCTTCTAGTAGGCGTATTTAGGATTTTTTTGGCTCGTTTCAAGCGCGAAACTCTCCTCTTTCGACACGTTTCATTCCGGTTTTTCGGAGAGAAACGGTTCAGACGCTATATTCAAAAGAGTGGAAGGCTATTTTTGATTTTTTAAAATTTCGGAATGTTTAAACCGCTGTATCTTATCTTCTAGTAGGCGTATTTAGGATTTTTTTGGCTCTTTTCAAGCGCGAAACTCTCCTCTTTCGACTCGTTTCATTCCGGTTTTTCGGAGAGAAACGGTTCAGACGCTATATTCAAAATAGTGGAAGGGTATTTTAGATTTTTAAAATTTCGGAATTTTTAAACCGTTGTATCTTATCTTCTAGTAGGCGTATTTAGGATTTTTTTGGCTCGTTTCATGCGCGAAACTCTCCTCTTTCGACTCATTTCATTCGGGTTTTTCGGAGAGAAACGGTTCAGACGCTATATTCAAAAGAGTGGAAGGGTATTTTTGATTTTTTAAAATTTCGGAATTTTTAAACCGCTGTATCTTATCTTCTAGTAGGCGTATTTAGGATTTTTTTGGCTCATTTCGAGCGCGAAACTCTCCTCTTTCGAATCGTTTCATTCCGGTTTTTCGGAGAGAAACGGTTCAGATGCTATATTCAAAAGAGTGGAGGGTATTTTTGATTTTTTAAAATTTCGATGTCTTTAAACCGCTGTATCTTATCTTCTAGTAGGCGTATTTAGGATTTTATTGGCTCGTTTCAAGCGCGAAACTCTCCTCTTTCGACTCGTTTCATTCGGGTTTTTCGGAGAGAACTGTTCAGACGTTATATTCAAAATAGTGGGAGGGTATTTTTGATTTTTTAAAATTTCGATGTCTTTAAACCGCTGTATCTTATCTTCTAGTAGGCGTATTTAGGATTTTTTTGGCTCATTTCAAGCGCGAAACTCTCCTCTTTCGACACGTTTCATTCCGGTTTTTCGGAGAGAAACGGTTCAGACGCTATATTCAAAAGAGTGGAAGGGTATTTTAGATTTTTAAAAATTTCGGAATGTTTAAACCGTTGTATCTTATCTTCTAGTAGGCGTATTTTGGATTTTTTGGGCACATTTCAAGCGCGAAACTCTCCTCTTTCGACTCGTTTCATTCCGGTTTTTCGGAGAGAAGCGGTTCAGACGCTATATTCAAAAGAGTGGAAGGGTATTTTAGATTTTTAAAAATTTCGGAATGTTTAAACCGTTGTATCTTATCTTCTAGTAGGCGTATTTTGGATTTTTTGGGCACATTTCAAGCGCGAAACTCTCCTCTTTCGACTCGTTTCATTCCGGTTTTTCGGAGAGAAACGGTTCAGACGCTATATTCAAAATAGTGGGAGGGTATTTTAGATTTTTTAAAATTTCGGAATTTTTAAACCCTTGTATCTTATCTTCTAGTAGGCGTATTTAGGATTTTTTTGGCTCGTTTCAAGCGCGAAACTCTCCTCTTTCGACTATATTCATTCCGGTTTTTTGGAGAGTAACGGTTCAGACGCTATATTCAAAAGATTGGTAGGGTATTTTTGATTTTTCAAAATTTCAGAATTTTTAAACCGCTGTATCGTATCTTCTAGTAGGCGCATTTAGGATTTTTTTTGCTCATTTCAAGCGCGAAACTCTCCTCTTTCGACTCATTCCATTCGGGTTTTTCGGAGAGAAACGGTTCAGACGCTATATTCAAAATAGTGGAAGGCCATTTCTGATTTTTTAAAATTTCGGAGTATCTAAACCGCTGT
>NW_028256608.1:0-24925 GCF_048593485.1 Apis florea | reverse complement strand
ACTGATTTCACTCCGGTTTTTCGGAGAGAAACGGTTCAGACGCTATATTCAAAACAGTGGAAGGGTATTTTTGATTTTTTAAAATTTCGAAGTTTTAAACCGCTGTATTTTATCTTCTAGTAGGCGTATTTAGGATTTTTTAGGCTCATTTCAAGCGCGAAACTCTCCTCTTTCGACTGATTTCATTCGGGTTTCTCGGAGATAAACGTTTCAAACGCTATATTCAAAATAGTGGAAGCGTATTTTTGATTTTTTAACACTTGGAAGTCTTTAAACCGCTGTATCTTATCTTCTAGTGGGCGTATTTAGGATCTTTTTGGCTCCTTACAAGCGCGAAACTCTCGTCTTTCGACTCATTTCATTCGAGTTTTTCGGAGAGAAACGGTTCAGACGCTATATTCAAAATAGTGGAAGGGTATTTTTGATCTTTTAAAATTTCGTAGTTTTTAAACCGCTGTATCTTATCTTCTAGTAGGAGTATTTAGGATTTTTTTGGCTCCTTACGAACGCGAAACTCTCCTCTTTCGAATGATTTCATTCGGGTTTCTCGGAGATAAACGGTTCAGACGCTATATTCAAAATAGTGGAAGGGTATTTTTGCTTTTTAAAATTTCCAAGTTTTTAAACCGCTGTATCTTATCTTCTACTAGGCGTCTTTAGGATTTTTTTGGCTCCTTACAAGCGCGAAACTCTCCTCTTTCGACTAATTTCATTCGGGTTTTTCGCAGAGAAACGGTTCAGACCCAATATTCAAAATAGTGGAAGGGTATTTTTGATTTTTGAAAATTTCGTATTTTTTAAACCGCTGTGTCTCATCTTCAAGTAGGCGTATTTAGGATTTTTTTCGCTCCTTACAAGCGCGAAACTCTCCTCTTTCGACTGATTTCATTCGGGTTTTTCGCAGAGAAACGGTTCAGACCCAATATTCAAAATAGTGGAAGGGTATTTTTGCTTTTTAAAATTTCCAAGTTTTTAAACCGCTGTATCTTATCTTCTACTAGGCGTCTTTAGGATTTTTTTAGCTCCTTATAAGCGCGAAACTCTCCTCTTTCGACTGATTTCATTCGGGTTTTTCGGAGAGAAACGGTTCAGACGCTATATTTAAAAAAGTGAAAGGGTATTTTTAATTTTTTAAAATTTCTTAATTTTTAAACCGCTGTATCTCATCTTCTAGTAGGCATAGTTAGGATTTTTTTGGCTCCCTACAAGCGCGATACTCTCCTCTTTCGAATCATTTCATTCGGGTTTTTCGGAGAGAAACGGTTCAGACGCTATATTCAAATAGTGGAAGGGTATTTTTGATTTTTTAAAATTTCGTAGTTTTAAACCGCAGTATCTTATCTTCTAGTAGGCGTATTTAGGATTTTTTTGGCTCATTTCAAGCGCGAAACTCTCCTCTTTCGACTGATTTCATTCAGGTTTCTCGGAGATAAACGGTTCAGACGCTATATAAATAGTGGAATGGTATTTTTGATTTTTTAAAATTATGTAGTTTTTAACCCGCTGTATCTTATCTTCTAGTAGGCGTATTTAGGATTTTTTTGGCTCATTTCAAGCGCGAAACTCTCCTCTATCGACTCGTTTCATTCGTGTTTTTCGGAGAGAAACGGGTCAGACGCTATATTCAAGATAGTGGAAGGGTATTTTTGATTTTTTAAAATTTCGTAGTTTTTAAACCGCTGTATTTTATCTTCTAGTAGGCGTATTTAGGATTTTTTTGGCTCCTTACAAGCGCGAAACTCTCCTCTTTCGACTGATTTCATTCGGGTTTTTCGGAGAGAAACGGTTCAGTCGCTATATTCAAAATAGTGGAAGGGTATTTTTGATTTTTTAAAATTTCGAAGTATTTAAACCGCTGTATCTTATCTTCTAGTAGGCGTATTTAGGATTCTTTTGGCTCGTTTCAAGCGAGAAACTCTCCTCTTTCGACAGGTTTCATTCGAGTTTTTCGGAGAGAAACGGTTCAGACGCTATATTCAAAATAGTGGAAGGGTATTTTTGATTTTTGAAAATTTCGGAATTTTTAAACCGCTGTATCTTATCTTCTAGTAGGCGTATTTAGGATTTTTTTGGCTCCTTTTAAACGCTAAAGTCTCCTCTTTCGAATTATTTCATTCGGGTTTTTCGGAGAGAAACGGTTCAGACGCTATGTTCAAAATAGTGGAAGGGTATTTTTGATTTCTTAAAATTTCGTAGTTTTTAAACCGCTGTATCTTATCTTCTAGTAGGCGTATTTAGGATTTTTTTGGCTCCTTACAAGCCCGAAACTCTCCTCTTTCGACTCGTTTCATTCGAGTTTTTCGGTGAGAAACGGTTCAGACGCTATATTCAAAATAGTGGAAGCGTATTTTTGATTTTTTAACACTTGGAAGTGTTTAAACCGCTGTATCTTATCTTCTAGTGGGCGTATTTAGAATCTTTTTGGCTCCTTACAAGCGCGAAACTCTCGTCTTTCGACTCATTTCATTCGAGTTTTTCGGAGAGAAACGGTTCAGACGCTATATTTAAAATAGTGAAAGGGTAACTTTGATTTTTAAAAATTTCGTAGTTTTTAAACCGCTGTATCTTATCTTCTGGTAGGCGCATTTAGGATTTTTTTGGCTCATTTCAAGCGCGAAACTCTTCTCTTTCGACTCGTTTCATTCGAGTTTTTCGGAGAGAAACGGTTCAGACGCTATATTCAAAATAGTGGAAGGGTATTTTTGATCTTTTAAAATTTCGTAGTTTTTAAACCGCTGTATCTTATCTTCTAGTAGGAGTATTTAGGATTTTTTTGGCTCCTTACGAACGCGAAACTCTCCTCTTTCGACTGATTTCATTCGGGTTTCTCGGAGATAAACGGTTCAGACGCTATATTCAAAATAGTGGAAGGGTATTTTTGCTTTTTAAAATTTCCAAGTTTTTAAACCGCTGTATCTTATCTTCTACTAGGCGTCTTTAGGATTTTTTTGGCTCCTTACAAGCGCGAAACTCTCCTCTTTCGACTAATTTCATTCGGGTTTTTCGCAGAGAAACGGTTCAGACCCAATATTCAAAATAGTGGAAGGGTATTTTTGATTTTTGAAAATTTCGTATTTTTTAAACCGCTGTGTCTCATCTTCAAGTAGGCGTATTTAGGATTTTTTTGGCTCCTTACAAGCGCGAAACTCTCCTCATTCGACTGATTTCATTCGGGTTTCTCGGAGATAAACGGTTCAGACGCTATATTCAAAATAGTTGAAGGGTATTTTTGCTTTTTAAAATTTCCAAGTTTTTAAACCGCTGTATCTCATCTTCTACTAGGCGTCTTTAGGATTTTTTTAGCTCCTTACAAGCGCGAAACTCTCCTCTTTCGACAGATTTCATTCGGGTTTTTCGGAGAGAAACGGTTCAGACGCTATATTCAAAAAAGTGAAAGGGTATTTTTAATTTTTTAAAATTTCGTAATCTTTAAACCGCTGTATCTCATCTTCTAGTAGGCATAGTTAGGATTTTTTTGGCTCCCTACAAGCGCGATACTCTCCTCTTTCGAATCATTTCATTCGGGTTTTTCGGAGAGAAACGGTTCAGACGCTATATTCAAATAGTGGAAGGGTATTTTTGATTTTCTACAATATCAGAGTATTTAAACAGATGTATCTTATCTTCTAGTAGGCGTATTTAGGATTTTTTTGGCACCTTACAAGCGCGAAACTCTCCTCTTTCGACTGATTTGATTCGGGTTTCTCGGAGATAAACGGTTCAGACGCTATATTCAAAATAGTGGAAGGGTATTTTTGATATTTTAAAATTTCGTAGTTTTAAACCGCAGTATCTTATCTTCTAGTAGGCGTATTTAGGATTTTTTTGGCTCATTTCAAGCGCGAAACTCTCCTCTTTCGACTGATTTCATTCAGGTTTCTCGGAGATAAACGGTTCAGACGCTATATAAATAGTGGAATGGTATTTTTGATTTTTTAAAATTTTGTAGTTTTTAACCCGCTGTATCTTATCTTCTAGTAGGCGTATTTAGGATTTTTTCGGCTCATTTCAAGCGCGAAACTCTCCTCTTTCGACTCGTTTCATTCGAGTTTTTCGGAGAGAAACGGTTCAGACGCTATATTCAAAAAAGTGAAAGGGTATTTTTAATTTTTTAAAATTTCGTAATTTTTAAACCGCTGTATCTTATCTTCAAGTAGGCGTATTTAGGATTTTTTTGGCTCATTTCAAGCGCGAAACTCTCCTCTTTCGGCTGATTTTATTCTGGTTTTTCGGAGAGAAACGGTTCAGACGCTATATTCAAAAAAGTGGAAGGGTATTTTTGATTTTTTAAAATTTCGGAATTTTTAAACCGCTGTATCTTATCTTCAAGTAGGCGTGTTCAGGATTTTTTTATCTCATTTCAAGCGCGAAACGCTCCTCTTTGGACTCATTTCATTCGGGTTTTTCGGAGAGAAACGGTTCAGACGCTATATTCAAAATAGTGGAAGGGTATTTTTGATTTTTTAAAATTTCGTAGTTTTTAAACCGCTGTATCTTATCTTCTAGTAGGCGTATTTAGGATTTTTTTGGCACCTTACAAGCGCGAAACTCTCCTCTTTCGACTGATTTGATTCGGATTTCTCGGAGATAAACGGTTCAGACGCTATATTCAAAATAGTGGAAGGGTATTTTTGATTTTTTAAAATTTCGTAGTTTTAAACCGCAGTATCTTATCTTCTAGTAGGCGTATTTAGGATTTTTTTGGCTCATTTCAAGCGCGAAACTCTCCTCTTTCGACTGATTTCATTCAGGTTTCTCGGAGATAAACGGTTCAGACGCTATATAAATAGTGGAATGGTATTTTTGATTTTTTAAAATTTTGTAGTTTTTAACCCGCTGTATCTTATCTTCTAGTAGGCGTATTTAGGATTTTTTTGGCTCATTTCAAGCGCGAAACTCTCCTCTTTCGACTCGTTTCATTCGTGTTTTTCGGAGAGAAACGGGTCAGACGCTATATTCAAGATAGTGGAAAGGAATTTTTGATTTTTTAAAATTTCGTAGCTTTAAACCGCTGTATCTTATCTTCTAGTAGGCGTATTTAGGATTTTTTCGGCTCATTTCAAGCGCGAAACTCTCCTCTTTCGACTCGTTTCATTCGAGTTTTTCGGAGAGAAACGGTTCAGACGCTATATTCAAAATAGTGGAAGGGTATTTTTGATCTTTTAAAATTTCGTAGTTTTTAAACCGCTGTATCTTATCTTCTAGTAGGAGTATTTAGGATTTTTTTTGCTCCTTACAAGCGCGAAACTCTCCTCTTTCGACTGATTTCATTCGGGTTTCGCGGAGATAAACGGTTCAGACGCTATATTCAAAATAGTTGAAGGGTATTTTTGCTTTTTAAAATTTCCAAGTTTTTAAACCGCTGTATCTTATCTTCTACTAGGCGTCTTTAGGATTTTTTTGGCTCCTTACAAGCGCGAAACTCTCCTCTTTCGACTGATTTCATTCGGGTTTTTCGCAGAGAAACGGTTCAGACCCAATATTCAAAATAGTGGAAGGGTATTTTTGATTTTTGAAAATTTCGTATTTTTTAAACCGCTGTATCTCATCTTCAAGTAGGCGTATTTAGGATTTTTTAGGCTCCTTACAAGCGCGAAACTCTCCTCTTTCGACTGATTTCATTCGGGTTTCTCGGAGATAAACGGTTCAGACGCTATATTCAAAATAGTTGAAGGGTATTTTTGCTTTTTAAAATTTCCAAGTTTTTAAACCGCTGTATCTTATCTTCTACTAGGCGTCTTTAGGATTTTTTTTGCTCCTTACAAGCGCGAAACTCTCCTCTTTCGACTGATTTCATTCGGGTTTCGCGGAGATAAACGGTTCAGACGCTATATTCAAAATAGTGGAAGGGTATTTTTGCTTTTTAAAATTTCCAAGTATTTAAACCGCTGTATCTTATCTTCTACTAGGCGTCTTTAGGATTTTTTTGGCTCCCTACAAGCGCGATACTCTCCTCTTTCGAATCATTTCATTCGGGTTTTTCGGAGAGAAACGGTTCAGACGCTATATTCAAATAGTGGAAGGGTATTTTTGATTTTCTACAACATCAGAGTATTTAAACAGATGTATCTTATCTTCTGTAGGCGTATTTAGGATCTTTTTGGCTCCTTACAAGCGCGAAACTCTCGTCTTTCGACTCGTTTAATTCGAGTTTTTCGGAGAGAAACGGTTCAGACGCTATATTTAAAATAGTGAAAGGGTAACTTTGATTTTTAAAAATTTCGTAGTTTTTATACCGCTGTATCTTATCTTCTGGTAGGCGTATTTAGGATTTTTTTGGCTCATTTCAAGCGCGAAACTCTTCTCTTTCGACTCGTTTCATTCGAGTTTTTCGGAGAGAAACGGTTCAGACGCTATGTTCAAAATAGTGGAAGGGTATTTTTGATCTTTTAAATTTTCGTAGTTTTTAAACCGCTGTATCTTATCTTCTAGTAGGAGTATTTAGGATTTTTTTGGCTCCTTACGAGCGCGAAACTCTCCTCTTTCGACTGATTTCATTCGGGTTTCTCGGAGATAAACGGTTCAGACGCTATATTCAAAATAGTGGAAGGGTATTTTTGCTTTTTAAAATTTCCAAGTTTTTAAACCGCTGTATCTTATCTTCTACTAGGCGTCTTTAGGATTTTTTTGGCTCCTTACAAGCGCGAAACACTCCTCTTTCGACTGATTTCATTCGGGTTTTTCGCAGAGAAACGGTTCAGACCCAATATTCAAAATAGTGGAAGGGTATTTTTGATTTTTGAAAATTTCGTATTTTTTAAACCGCTGTATCTCATCTTCTAGTAGGCATAGTTAGGATTTTTTTGGCTCACTACAAGCGCGATACTCTCCTCTTTCGAATCATTTCATTCGGGTTTTTCGGAGAGAAACGGTTCAGACGCTATATTCAAAATAGTTGAAGGGTATTTTTGCTTTTTAAAATTTCCAAGTTTTTAAACCGCTGTATCTTATCTTCTACTAGGCGTCTTTAGGATTTTTTTGGCTCCTTACAAGCGCGAAACTCTCCTCTTTCGACTGATTTCATTCGGGTTTTTCGAAGAGAAACGGTTCAGACGCTATATTCAAAAAAGTGAAAGGGTATTTTTAATTTTTTAAAATTTCGTAATTTTTAAACCGCTGTATCTCATCTTCTAGTAGGCATAGTTAGGATTTTTTTGGCTCCCTACAAGCGCGATACTCTCCTCTTTCGAATCATTTCATTCGGGTTTTTCGGAGAGAAACGGTTCAGACGCTATATTCAAATAGTGGAAGGGTATTTTTGATTTTCTACAATATCAGAGTATTTAAACAGATGTATCTTATCTTCTAGTAGGCGTATCTAGGATTCTTTAGGCTCATTTCAAGCGAGAAACTCTCCTCTTTCGACAGGTTTCATTCGAGTTTTTTCGGAGAGAAATGGTTCAGACGCTATATTCAAAATAGTGGAAGCGTATTTTTGATTTTTTAAAACTTCGAAGTCTTTAAACCGCTGTATCTTATCTTCTAGTGGGCGTATTTAGGATCTTTTTGGCTACTTACAAGCGCGAAACTCTCGTTTTTCGACTCATTTCATTCGAGTTTTTCGGAGAGAAACGGTTCAGACGCTATATTTAAAATATTGAAAGGGTAACTTTGATTTTTAAAAATTTCGTAGTTTTTAAACCGCTGTATCTTATCTTCTGGTAGGCGTATTTAGGATTTTTTTGGCTCATTTCAAGCGCGAAACTCTTCTCTTTCGACTCGTTTCATTCGAGTTTTTCGGAGAGAAACGGTTCAGATGCAATATTCAAAATAGTGGAAGGGTATTTTTGATCTTTTAAAATTTCGTAGTTTTTAAACCGCTGTATCTTATCTTCTAGTAGGAGTATTTAGGATTTTTTTGGCTCCTTACGAACGCGAAACTCTCTTCTTTCGACTGATTTCATTCGGGTTTCTCGGAGATAAACGGTTCAGACGCTATATTCAAAATAGTGGAAGGGTATTTTTGCTTTTTAAAATTTCCAAGTTTTTAAACCGCTGTATCTTATCTTCTGCCAAGCGTCTTTAGGATTTTTTTGGCTCCTTACAAGCGCGAAACTCTCCTCTTTCGACTGATTTCATTCGGGTTTCTCGGAGATAAACGGTTCAGACGCTATATTCAAAATAGTGGAAGGGAATTTTTGATTTTTTAAAATTTCGTAGCTTTAAACCGCTGTATCTTATCTTCTAGTAGGCATAGTTAGGATTTTTTTGGCTCCCTACAAGCGCGATACTCTCCTCTTTCGAATCATTTCATTCGGGTTTTTCGGAGAGAAACGGATCAGACGCTATATTCAAAAAAGTGGAAGGGTATTTTTGATTTTTTAAAATTTCGGAATTTTTAAACCGCTGTATCTTATATTCAAGTAGGCGTGTTCAGGATTTTTTTATCTCATTTCAAGCGCGAAACGCTCCTCTTTGGACTCATTTCATTCGGGTTTTTCCGAGAGAAACGGTTCAGACGCTATATTCAAAATAGTGGAAGGGTATTTTTGATTTTTTAAAATTTCGTAGTTTTAAACCGCAGTATCTTATCTTTTAGTAGGCGTATTTAGGATTTTTTTGGCTCATTTCAAGCGCGAAACTCTCCTCTTTCGACTGATTTCATTCAGGTTTCTCGGAGATAAACGGTTCAGACGCTATATTAATAGTGGAAGGGTATTTTTGATTTTTTAAAATTTTGTAGTTTTTAACCCGCTGTATCTTATCTCCTAGTAGGCGTATTTAGGATTTTTTTGGCTCATTTCAAGCGCGAAACTCTCCTCTTTCGACTCGTTTCATTCGTGTTTTTCGGAGAGAAACGGGTCAGACGCTATATTCAAGATAGTGGAAGGGAATTTTTGATTTTTTAAAATTTCGTAGCTTTAAACCGCTGTATCTTATCTTCTAGTAGGCGTATTTAGGATTCTTTTGGCTCGTTTCAAGCGAGAAACTCTCCTCTTTCGACAGGTATCATTCGAGTTTTTCGGAGAGAAACGGATCAGACGCTATATTCAAAATAGTGGAAGGGTATTTTTGATTTTTTAAAATTTCGTAGTTTTTAAACCGCTGTATCTTATCTTCTAGTAGGCGTATTTAGGATTTTTTTGGCTCATTTCAAGCGCGAAGCTCTCCTCTTTCGATTGATTTCATTCGGGTTTTTCGGGGAGAAACGGTTCAGACGCTATATTCAAAAAAGTGAAAGGGTATGTTTGATTTTTTAAAATTTCGTAGTTTTAAACCGCAGTATCTTATCTTCTAGTAGGCGTATTTAGGATTTTTTTGGCTCATTTCAAGCGCGAAACTCTCCTCTTTCGACTGATTTCATTCATGTTTCTCGGAGATATACGTTTCAGACGCTATATTCAAAATAGTGGAAGGGTATTTTTGCTTTTTAAAATTTCCAAGTTTTTAAACCGCTGTATCTTATCTTCTAGTAGGCGTCTTTAGGATTTTTTTGGCTCCTTACAAGCGCGAAACTCTCCTCTTTCGACTGATTTGATTCGGGTTTCTCGGAGATAAACGGTTCAGACGCTATATTCAAAATAGTGGAAGGGTATTTTTGATTTTTTAAAATTTCGTAGTTTTTAAACCGCTGTATCTTATCTTCTAGTAGACGAATTTAGGATTTTTTTGGCTCATTTCAAGCGCGAAACTCTCCTCTTTCGAATGATTTCATTCGGGTTTTTCGGAGAGAAACGGTTCAGACGGTCAATTCAAAATAGTGGAAGGGTATTTTTGATTTTTTAAAATTTCGAAGTATTTAAACCGCTGTATCTTATCTTCTAGTAGGCGTATTTAGGATTTTTTTGGCTCCTTACAAGCGCGAAACTCTCCTCTTTCGACTGATTTCATTCGGGTTTTTCGGAGAGAAACGGTTCAGACGCTATATTCAAAAAAGTGGAAGGGTATTTTTGATTTTCTAAAATTTCGAACACTTTAAACCGCTGTATCTTATCTTCTAGTAGGCTAATTTAGGATTTTTTTGGCTTATTTCAAGCGCGAAACTCTCCTCTTTCGAATCGTTTCATTCGGCTTTTTCGGAGAGAAACCGTTCAGACGCTATATTCAAAATAGTGAAAAGTTATTTTTGATTTTTTAAAATTTCGTAGTTTTTAAACCGCTGTATCTTATCTTCTAGTAGACGAATTTAGGATTTTTTTGGCTCATTTCAAGCGCGAAACTCTCCTCTTTCGAATGATTTCATTCGGGTTTTTCGGAGAGAAACGGTTCAGACGGTCAATTCAAAATAGTGGAAGGGTATTTTTGATTTTTTAAAATTTCGAAGTATTTAAACCGCTGTATCTTATCTTCTAGTAGGCGTATTTAGGATTTTTTTGGCTCATTTCAAGCGCCAAACTCTCCTCTTTCGACTGATTTCATTCGGGTTTCTCGGAGAGAAACGGTTCAGACGCTATATTCAAAAGAGTGGAAGGGTATTTTTGATTTTTTAAAATTTCGTAGTTTTTAAACCGCTGTATCTTATGTTCTAGTAGGCGTATTTAGGATTTTTTTGGCTCATTTCAAGCGCGAAACTCTCCTCTTTCGACTGATTTCATTCGGGTTTTTCGGAGAGAAACGGTTCAGACGCTATAATCAAAATAGTGGAAGGGTATTTTTGATTTTTTAATATTTCGTAGTATTAAAACCGCTGTACCTTATCTTCTAGTAGGCGTATTTAGGATTTTTTTGGCTCCTTACAAGCGTGAAACTCTCCTCTTTCGACTGATTTCATTCGGGTTTTTCGGAGAGAAACGGTTCAGAGGCTAAGTTCAAAATAGTGGAAGGGTATTTTGATTTTTTAAAATTTCGAAGTTTTTAAACCGCTGTATCTTATCTTCTAGTAGGCGTATTTAGGATTTTTTTGGCTCCTGACAAGCGCGAAACTCTCCTCTTTCGAATCATTTCATTCGGGTTTCTCGGAGATAAACGGTTCAGGCGCTATATTCAAAATAGTGGAAGGGTATTTTTGATTTTTTAAAATTTCGTAGTTTTTAAACCGCTGTATCTTATGTTCTAGTAGACGAATTTAGGATTTTTTTGGCTCATTTCAAGCGCGAAACTCTCCTCTTTCGAATGATTTCATTCGGGTTTTTCGGAGAGAAACGGTTCAGACGCTATAATCAAAATAGTGGAAGGGTATATTTGATTTTTTAAAATTTCGTAGTTTTTAAACCGCAGTATCTTATCTTCTAGTAGGCGTATTTAGGATTTTTTTGGGTCATTTCAAGCGCGAAACTCTCCTCTTTCGACTCGTTTCATTCGAGTTTTTCGGAGAGAAACGGTTCAGGCGCTATATTCAAAATAGTGGAAGGGAATTTTTGATTTTTTAAAATTTCGGAGTTTTGAAACCGCTGTATCTTATCTTCTAGTAGGCGTATTTAGGATTTTTTTGGCTCATTTCAAGCGCGAAACTCTCCTCTTTAGACTGATTTCATTCGGGTTTTTCGGAGAGAAACGGTTCAGACACTATATTCAAAATAGTGGAAGGGTATTTTTGCTTTTTAAAATTTCCAACTTTTTAAACCGCTGTATCTTATCTTCTACTAGGCGTCTTTAGGATTTTTTTGGTTCCTTACAAGCGCGAAACTCTCCTCTTTCGACTGATTTCATTCTTGTTTTTCGCAGAGAAACGGTTCAGACGCAATATTCAAAATAGTGGAAAGGTATTTTTGATTTTTGAAAATTTCGTAGTTTTTAAACCGCTGTATCTTATCTTCTAGTAGGCGTATTTAGGATTTTTTTGGCTCATTTCAAGCGCGAAACTCTCCTCTTTCGACTCGTTTCATTTGAGTTTTTCGGAGAGAAACGGTTCAGACGCTATATTCAAAATAGTGGAAGGGTATTTTTGATTTTTTAAAATTTCGTAGTTTTTAAACCGCTGTATCTTATCTTCTAGTAGGCGTATTTAGGATTTTTTTGGCTCCTTACAAGCGCGAAACTCTCCTCTTTCGACTGATTTCATTCGGGTTTTTCGGAGAGAAACGGTTCAGACGCTATATTCAAAAAAGTGGAAGGGTATTTTTGATTTTTTAAAATTTCGAACTCTTTAAACCGCTGTATCTTATCTTCTAGTAGGCGTATTTAGGATTTTTTTGGCTTATTTCAAGCGCGAAACTCTCCTCTTTCGAATCGTTTCATTCGGCTTTTTCGGAGAGAAACGGTTCAGACGCTATATTCAAAATAGTGGAAGGGTATTTTTGATTTTTTAAAATTTCGTAGTTTTTAAACCGCTGTATCTTATCTTCTAGTAGGCGAATTTAGGATTTTTTTGGCTCATTTCAAGCGCGAAACTCTCCTCTTTCGAATGATTTCATTCGGGTTTTTCGGAGAGAAACGGTTCAGACGGTATATTCAAAATAGTGGAAGGGTATTTTTGATTTTTTAAAATTTCGAAGTATTTAAACCGCTGTATCTTATCTTCTAGTAGGCGTATTTAGGATTTTTTTGGCTCATTTCAAGCGCGAAACTCTCCTCTTTCGACTGATTTCATTCGGGTTTCTCGGAGAGAAACGGTTCAGACGCTATATTCAAAATAGTGGAAGGGTATTTTTGATTTTTTAAAATTTCGTAGTTTTTAAACCGCTGTATCTTATGTTCTAGTAGACGAATTTAGTATTTTTTTGGCTCATTTCAAGCGCGAAACTCTCCTCTTTCGACTCGTTTCGTACGAGTTTTTCGGAGAGAAACGGTTCAGACGCTATATTCAAAATAGTGGAAGGGAATTTTTGATTTTTTAATATTTCGGAGATTTGAAACCGCTGTATCTTATCTTCTAGTAGGCGTATTTAGGATTTTTTTGGCTCCTGACAAGCGCGAAACTCTCCTCTTTCGAATCATTTCATTCGGGTTTCTCGGAGATAAACGGTTCAGGCGCTATATTCAAAATAGTGGAAGGGTATTTTTGATTTTTTAAAATTTCGTAGTTTTAAACCGCTGTATCTTATCTTCTAGTAGGCGTATTTAGGATTTTTTTGGCTCCTTACAAGCGCGAAACTCTCCACTTTCGACTGCTTTCATTCGGGTTTTCCGGAGAGAAACGGTTCAGACGCTATATTCAAAAGAGTGGAAGGGTATTTTTGATTTTTTAAAATTTCGAAGTCTTTAAACCGCTGTATCTTATCTTCTAGTAGGCGTATTTAGGATTTTTTTGGCTCCTTACAAGCGTGAAACTCTCCTCTTTCGACTGATTTCATTCGGGGTTTTCGGAGAGAAACGGTTCAGACGCTATATTCAAAAAAGTGGAAGGGTATTTTTGATTTTCTTAAATTTCGAACACTTTAAACCGCTGTATCTTATCTTCTAGTAGGCGTATTTAGGATTTTTTTGGCTTATTTCAAGCGCGAAACTCTCCTCTTTCGAATCGTTTCATTCGGCTTTTTCGGAGAGAAACCGTTCAGACGCTATATTCAAAATAGTGAAAAGTTATTTTTGATTTTTTAAAATTTCGTAGTATTTAAACCGCTGTATCTTATTTTCTAGTAGGCGTATTTAGGATTTTTTTTGCTCATTTCAAGCGCGAAACTCTCCTCTTTCGACATGTTTCATTCGAGTTTTTCGGAGAGAAACGGTTCAGACTCTATATTCAAAAGAGTGGAAGGGTATTTTTGATTTTTTAAAATTTCGTAGTTTTTAAACCGCTGTATCTTATCTTCTAGTAGGCGTATTTAGGATTTTTTTGGCTTATTTCAAGCGCGAAACTCTCCTCTTTCGACTCGTTTCATTCGAGTTTTTCGGAGAGAAACGGTTCAGACGCTATATTCAAAATAGTGGAAGGGTATTTTTGGTTTTTTAAAATTTCGTAGTTTTTAAACCGCTGTATCTTATCTTCTAGTAGGCTTATTTAGGATTTTTTTGGCTTATTTCAAGCGCGAAACTCTCCTCTTTCGAATCGTTTCATTCGGGTTTTTCGGAGAGAAACGGTTCAGACGCTATATTCAAAATAGTGAAAGGGTATTTTTGATTTTTTAAAATTTCGTAGTTTTTAAACCGCTGTATCTTATTTTCTAGTAGGCGTATTTAGGATTTTTTTTGCTCATTTCAAGCGCGAAACTCTCCTCTTTCGACTGGTTTCATTCGAGTTTTTCGGAGAGAAACGGTTCAGACTCTATATTCAAAAGAGTGGAAGGGTATTTTTGATTTTTTAAAATTTCGTAGTTTTTAAACCGCTGTATCTTATCTTCTAGTAGGCGTATTTAGGATTTTTTTGGCTCATTTCAAGCGCGAAACTCTCCTCTTTCGACTGGTTTCATTCGAGTTTTTCGGAGAGAAACGGTTCAGACGCTATATTCAAAATAGTGGCAGGGTATTTTTGATTTTTTAAAATTTCGGAGTTTTTAAACCGTTGTATCTTATCTTCTAGTAGGCGTATTTAGGATTTTTTTGGCTCCTTACAAGCGCGTAACTCTCCTCATTCGACTGATTTCATTCGGGTTTTTCGGAGAGAAACGGTTCAGGCGCTATATTCAAAATAGTGGAAGGGTATTTTTGATTTTTTAAAATTTCGTAGTTTTAAACCGCTGTATCTTATCTTCTAGTAGGCGTATTTAGGAGTTTTTTGGCTCTTTTCAAGCGCGAAACTCTCCTCTTTCGACTGATTTCATTCGGGTTTTTCGGAGAGAAACGGTTCAGACGCTATATTCAAAATAGTGGAAGGGTATTTTTGATTTTTTAAAATTTCGTAGTATTTAAACCGCTGTATCTTATCTTCTAGTAGGCGTATTTAGGATTTTTTTGGCTCATTTCAAGCGCGAAACTCTCCTCTTTCGACTCGTTTCATTCGGGTTTTTCGGAGAGAAACGGTTCAGACGCTATATTCAAAATAGTGGAAGGGTATTTTTGATTTTTTAAAATTTCGGAGTTTTTAAACCGTTGTACCTTATCTTCTAATAGGGGTATTTAGGATTTTTTTGGCTCCTTACAAGCGCGAAACTCTCCTCTTTCGACTGATTTCATTCGGGTTTTTCGGAGAGAAAAGGTTCAGACGGTATATTCAAAATAGTGGAAGAGTATTTTTGATTTTTTAAAATTTCGAAGTATTTAAACCGCTGTATCTTATCTTCTAGTAGGCGTATTTAGGATTTTTTTGGCTCATTTCAAGCGCGAAACTCTCCTCTTTCGACTGATTTCATTCGGGTTTCTCGGAGAGAAACGGTTCAGACGCTATATTCAAAATAGTGGAAGGGTATTTTTGATTTTTTAAAATTTCGTAGTTTTTAAACCGCTGTATCTTATCTTCTAGTAGGCGTATTTAGGATTTTTTTGGCTCATTTCAAGCGCGAAACTCTCCTCCTTCGACTCGTTTCATTCGAGTTTTTCGGAGAGAAACGGTTCAGACGCTATATTCAAAATAGTGGAAGGGTATTTTTGATTTTTTAAAATTTCGGAGTTTTTAAACCGCTGTATCTTATCTTCTAGTAGGCGTATTTAGGATTTTTTTGGCTCCTTACAAGCGCGAAACTCTCCCCTTTCGACTGATTTCATTCGAGTTTTTCGGAGAGAAACGGATCAGACTCTATATTCAAAAGAGTGGAAGGGTATTTTTGATTTTTTAAAATTTCGGAGTTTTTAAACCGCTGTATCTTATCTTCTAGTAGGCGTATTTAGGAGTTTTTTGGCTCATTTCAAGCGCGAAACTTTCCTCTTTCGACTGGTTTCATTCGGGTTTTTCGGAGAGAAACGGTTCAGACGCTATATTCAAAATAGTGGAAGGGTATTTTTGATTTTTTAAAATTTCGTAGTTTTTAAACCGCTGTATCTTATCTTCTAGTAGGCGTATTTAGGATTTTTTTGGCTCCTTACAAGCGCGAAACTCTTCTCTTTCGACTCATTTCATTCGGGTTTCTCGGAGAAAAACGGTTCAGACGCTATATTCAAAATAGTGGAAGGGTATCTATGATTTTTTAAAATTTTGTAGTTTTTAAACTGCTGTATCTTATCTTCTAGTAGGCGTATTTAGGATTTTTTTGGCTCATTTCAAGCGCGAAACTCTCCTCTTTCGACTGATTTCATTCGGTTTTTTCGGAGAGAAACGGTTCAGACGCTATAATCAAAATAGTGGAAGGGTATTTTTGATTTTTTAAAATTTCGGAATATTTAAACCGCTGTATCTTATCTTCTAGTTGTCGTATTTAGGATTTTTTTGGCTCATTACAAGCGCGAAACTCTCCTCTTTCGACTGATTTCATTCGGGTTTTTCGGAGAGAAACGGTTCAGACGCTATAGTTCAAAATAGTGGAAGGGTATTTTTGATTTTTTAAAATTTCGGAGTTTTTAAACCGCTGTATCTTATCTTCTAGTAGGCGTATTTAGGATTTTTTTGGCTCATTACAAGCGCGAAACTCTCCTCTTTCGACTGGTTTCATTCGGGTTTTTCGGAGAGAAACGGTTCAGACGCTATATTCAAAATAGTGGAAGGGTATTTTTGATTTTTGTAAAATTTCGTAGTTTTTAAACCGCTGTATCTTATCTTCTAGTAGGCGTATTTAGGATTTTTTTGGCTCATTTCAAGCGCGAAACTCTCCTCTTTCGACTGGTTTCATTCGGGTTTTTCGGAGAGAAACGGTTCAGACGCTATATTCAAAATAGTGGAAGGGTATTTTTGATTTTTTAAAATTTCGTAGTTTTTAAACCGCTGTATCTTATCTTCTAGTAGGCGTATTTAGGATTTTTTTGGCTCATTTCAAGCGCGAAACTCTCCTCCTTCGACTCGTTTCATTCGAGTTTTTCGGAGAGAAACGGTTCAGACGCTATATTCAAAATAGTGGAAGGGTATTTTTGATTTTTTAAAATTTCGGAATATTTAAACCGCTGTATCTTATCTTCTAGTTGTCGTATTTAGGATTTTTTTGGCTCCTTACAAGCGCGAAACTCTCCTCTTTCGACTGATTTCATTCGGGTTTTTCGGAGAGAAACGTTTCAGACGCTAAGTTCAAAATAGTGGAAGGGTATTTTTGATTTTTTAAAATTTCGTAGTATTTAAACCGCTGTATCTTATCTTCTAGTAGGCGTATTTAGGATTTTTTTGGCTCCTTACAAGCGCGAAACTCTCCCCTTTCGACTGATTTCATTCGGGTTTTTCGGAGAGAAACGGATCAGACTCTATATTCAAAATAGTGGAAGGGTATTTTTGATTTTTTAAAATTTCGGAATATTTAAACCGCTGTATCTTATCTTCTAGTAGGCGTATGTAGGAGTTTTTTGGCTCTTTTCAAGCGAGAAACTTTCCTCTTTCGACTCGTTTTATTCGGGTTTTTCGGAGAGAAACGGTTCAGACGCTATAATCAAAATAGTGGAAGGGTATTTTTGATTTTTTAAAATTTCGTAGTATTAAAACCGCTGTATCTTATCTTCTAGTAGGCGTATTTAGGATTTTTTTGGCTCATTTCAAGCGCGAAACTCTCCTCCTTCGACTCGTTTCATTCGAGTTTTTCGGAGAGAAACGGTTCAGACGCTATATTCAAAATAGTGGCAGGGTATTTTTGATTTTTTAAAATTTCGGAGTTTTTAAACCGTTGTACCTAATCTTCTAGTAGGGGTATTTAGGATTTTTTTGGCTCCTGACAAGCGCGAAACTCTCCTCTTTCGACTGATTTCATTCGGGTTTCTCGGAGATAAACGGTTCAGACGGTATATTCAAAATAGTGGAAGAGTATTTTTGATTTTTTAAAATTTCGAAGTATTTAAACCGCTGTATCTTATCTTCTAGTAGGCGTATTTAGGATTTTTTTGGCTCATTTCAAGCGCCAAACTCTCCTCTTTCGACTGATTTCATTCGGGTTTCTCGGAGAGAAACGGTTCAGACGCTATATTCAAAATAGTGGAAGGGTATTTTTGATTTTTTAAAATTTCGTAGTTTTTAAACCGCTGTATCTTATCTTCTAGTAGGCGTATTTAGGATTTTTTTGGCTCATTTCAAGCGCGAAACTCTCCTCCTTCGACTCGTTTCATTCGAGTTTTTCGGAGAGAAACGGTTCAGACGCTATATTCAAAATAGTGGAAGGGTATTTTTGATTTTTTAAAATTTCGGAGTTTTTAAACCGCTGTATCTTATCTTCTAGTAGGCGTATTTAGGATTTTTTTGGCTCCTTGCAAGCGCGAAACTCTCCTCTTTCGACTGATTTCATTCGAGTTTTTCGGAGAGAAACGGTTCAGACGCTATATTCAAAAGAGTGGAAGGGTATTTTTGATTTTTTAAAATTTCGTAGTTTTTAAACCGCTGTATCTTATCTTCTAGTAGGCGTATTTAGGATTTTTTTGGCTCATTTCAAGCGCGAAACTTTCCTCTTTCGACTCGTTTCATTCGGGTTTTTCGGAGAGAAACGGTTCAGACGCTATAATCAAAATAGTGGAAGTGTATTTTTGATTTTTTAAAATTTCGAAATTTTTAAACCGCTGTATCTTATCTTCCAGTAGGCGTATTTAGGATTTTTTTGGCTCCTTTCAAGCGCGAATCTCTTCTCTTTCGACTCGTTTCATTCGGGTTTCTCGGAGAGAAACGGTTCAGACGCTATATTCAAAATAGTGGAAGGGTATCTATGATTTTTTAAAATTTTGTAGTTTTTAAACTGCTGTATCTTATCTTCTAGTAGGCGTATTTAGGATTTTTTTGGCTCATTTCAAGCGCGAAACTCTCCTCTTTCGACTGATTTCATTCGGTTTTTTCGGAGAGAAACGGTTCAGACGCTATAATCAAAATAGTGGAAGGGTATTTTTGATTTTTTAAAATTTCGGAATATTTAAACCGCTGTATCTTATCTTCTAGTTGTCGTATTTAGGATTTTTTTGGCTCCTTACAAGCGCGAAACTCTCCTCTTTCGACTGATTTCATTCGGGTTTTTCGGAGAGAAACGTTTCAGACGCTAAGTTCAAAATAGTGGAAGGGTATTTTTGATTTTTTAAAATTTCGTAGTATTTAAACCGCTGTATCTTATCTTCTAGTAGGCGTATTTAGGATTTTTTTGGCTCCTTACAAGCGCGAAACTCTCCCCATTCGACTGATTTCATTCGGGTTTTTCGGAGAGAAACGGTTCAGACTCTATATTCAAAATAGTGGAAGGGTATTTTTGATTTTTTAAAATTTCGGAGTATTTAAACCGCTGTATCTTATCTTCTAGTAGGCGTATGTAGGAGTTTTTTGGCTCTTTTCAAGCGAGAAACTTTCCTCTTTCGACTCGTTTTATTCGGGTTTTTCGGAGAGAAACGGTTCAGACGCTATAATCAAAATAGTGGAAGGGTATTTTTGATTTTTTAAAATTTCGTAGTATTAAAACCGCTGTATCTTATCTTCTAGTAGGCGTATTTAGGATTTTTTTGGCTCATTTCAAGCGCGAAACTCTCCTCCTTCGACTCGTTTCATTCGAGTTTTTCGGAGAGAAACGGTTCAGACGCTATATTCAAAATAGTGGCAGGGTATTTTTGATTTTTTAAAATTTCGGAATTTTTAAACCGTTGTACCTAATCTTCTAATAGGGGTATTTAGGATTTTTTTGGCTCCTTACAAGCGCGAAACTCTCCTCATTCGACTGATTTCATTCGGGTTTTTCGGAGAGAAAAGGTTCAGACGGTATATTCAAAATAGTGGAAGAGTATTTTTGATTTTTTAAAATTTCGAAGTATTTAAACCGCTGTATCTTATCTTCTAGTAGGCGTATTTAGGATTTTTTTGGCTCATTTCAAGCGCCAAACTCTCCTCTTTCGACTGATTTCATTCGGGTTTCTCGGAGAGAAACGGTTCAGACGCTATATTCAAAATAGTGGAAGGGTATTTTTGATTTTTTAAAATTTCGTAGTTTTTAAACCGCTGTATCTTATCTTCTAGTAGGCGTATTTAGGATTTTTTTGGCTCATTTCAAGCGCGAAACTCTCCTCCTTCGACTCGTTTCATTCGAGTTTTTCGGAGAGAAACGGTTCAGACGCTATATTCAAAATAGTGGAAGGGTATTTTTGATTTTTTAAAATTTCGGAGTTTTTAAACCGCTGTATCTTATCTTCTAGTAGGCGTATTTAGGATTTTTTTGGCTCATGTCAAGCGCGAAACTCTCCTCTTTCGACTGATTTCATTCGGGTTTCTCGGAGATAAATGGTTCAGACGCTATATTCAAAATAGTGGAAGGGTATTTTTGATTTTTTAAAATTTCGTAGTTTTAAACCGCTGTATCTTATCTTCTAGTAGGCGTATTTAGGATTTTTTTGGCTCATTACAAGCGCGAAACTCTCCTCTTTCGACTGGTTTCATTCGAGTTTTTCGGAGAGAAACGGTTCAGACGCTATATTCAAAATAGTGGAAGGGTATTTTTGATTTTTTAAAATTTCGTAGTATTTAAACCGCTGTATCTTATCTTCTAGTAGGCGTATTTAGGATTTTTTTGGCTCATTTCAAGCGCCAAACTCTCCTCTTTCGACTGATTTCATTCGGGTTTTTCGGAGAGAAACGGTTCAGACGCTATATTCAAAATAGTGGAAGGGTATTTTTGATTTTTTAAAATTTCGTAGTTTTTAAACCGCTGTATCTTATCTTCTAGTAGGCGTATTTAGGATTTTTTTGGCTCATTTCAAGCGCGAAACTCTCCTCCTTCGACTCGTTTCATTCGAGTTTTTCGGAGAGAAACGGTTCAGACGCTATATTCAAAATAGTGGAAGGGTATTTTTGATTTTTTAAAATTTCGGAATTTTTAAACCGCTGTATCTTATCTTCTAGTAGGCGTATTTAGGATTTTTTTGGCTCCTGACAAGCGCGAAACTCTCCTCTTTCGACTGATTTCATTTGGGTTTCTCGGAGATTAATGGTTCAGGCGCTATTTTCATAATAGTGGAAGGGTATTTTTGATTTTTTAAAATTTCGTAGTTTTAAACCGCTGTATCTTATCTTCTAGTAGGCGTATTTAGGATTTTTTTGGCTCATTTCAAGCGCGAATCTCTCCTCCTTCGACTCGTTTCATTCGAGTTTTTCGGAGAGAAACGGTTCAGACGCTATATTCAAAAGAGTGGAAGGGTATTTTTGATTTTTTAAAATTTCGTAGTTTTTAAACCGCTGTATCTTATCTTCTAGTAGGCGTATTTAGGATTTTTTTGGCTCATTTCAAGCGCGAAACTCTCCTCCTTCGACTCGTTTCATTCGAGTTTTTCGGAGAGAAACGGTTCAGACGCTATATTCAAAATAGAGGCAGGGTATTTTTGATTTTTTAAAATTTCGGAATTTTTAAACCGTTGTACCTTTTCTTCTAATAGGGGTATTTAGGATTTTTTTGGCTCATTTCAAGCGCAAAACTCTCCTCCTTCGACTCGTTTCATTCGAGTTTTTCGGAGAGAAACGGTTCAGACGCTATATTCAAAAGAGTGGAAGGGTATTTTTGATTTTTTAAAATTTCGAAGTCTTTAAACCGCTGTATCTTATCTTCTAGTAGGCGTATTTAGGATTTTTTTGGCTCCTTTCAAGCGCGAAACTCTCCTCTTTCGACTGATTTCATTCGGGTTTTTCGGAGAGAAACGGTTCAGACGCTATATTCAAAAAAGTGGAAGGGTATTTTTGATTTTTTAAAATTTCGTAATCTTTAAACCGCTGTATCTTATCTTCTAGTAGGCGTAATTTAGGATTTTTTTGGCTCATTTCAAGCGCGAAACTCTCCTCCTTCGACTCGTTTCATTCGGCTTTTTCGGAGAGAAACGGTTCAGACGCTATATTCAAAATAGTGGAAGGGTATTTTTGATTTTTTAAAATTTCGTAGTTTTTAAACCGCTGTATCTTATCTTCTAGTAGGCGTATTTAGGATTTTTTTGGCTCCTGTCAAGCGCGAAACTCTCCTCTTTCGACTGATTTCATTCGGGTTTTTCGGAGAGAAACGGTTCAGACGCTATATTCAAAATAGTGGAAGGGTATTTTTGATTTTTTAAAATTTCGTAGTTTTTAAACCGCTGTATCTTATCTTCTAGTAGGCGTATTTAGGATTTTTTTGGCTCATTTCAAGCGCGAAACTCTCCTCTTTCGACTCGTTTCATTCGAGTTTTTCGGAGAGAAACGGTTCAGACGCTATATTCAAAAGAGTGGAAGGGTATTTTTGATTTTTTAAAATTTCGTAGTTTTTAAACCGCTGTATCTTATCTTCTAGTAGGCGTATTTAGGATTTTTTTGGCTCATTTCAAGCGCGAAACTCTCCTCCTTCGACTCGTTTCATTCGAGTTTTTCGGAGAGAAACGGTTCAGACGCTATATTCAAAATAGTGGAAGGGTATTTTTGATTTTTTAATATTTCGGAGTTTTTAAACCGTTGTACCTTATCTTCTGGTAGGGGTATTTAGGATTTTTTTGGCTCATTTCAAGCGCGAAACTCTCCTCTTTCGACTGATTTCATTCGGGTTTTTCGGAGAGAAACGGTTCAGACGCTATATTCAAAGTAGTGGAAGGTATTTTTGATTTTTTAAAATTTCGAAGTTTTTAAACAACTGTATCTTATCTTCTAGTAGGCGTATTTAGGATTTTTTTGGCTCATTTCAATCGCCAAACTCTCCTCTTTCGACTGATTTCATTCGGGTTTTTCGGAGAGAAACGGTTCAGACGCTATATTCAAAATAGTGGAAGGGTATTTTTGATTTTTTAAAATTTCGTAGTATTTAAACCGCTGTATCTTATCTTCTAGTAGGCGTATTTAGGATTTTTTTGGCTCATTTCAAGCGCCAAACTCTCCTCTTTCGACTGATTTCATTCGGGTTTCTCGGAGAGAAACGGTTCAGACGCTATATTCAAAATAGTGGAAGGGTATTTTTGATTTTTTAAAATTTCGTAGTTTTTAAACCGCTGTATCTTATCTTCTAGTAGGCGTATTTAGGATTTTTTTGGCTCATTTCAAGCGCGAAACTCTCCTCCTTCGACTCGTTTCATTCGAGTTTTTCGGAGAGAAACGGTTCAGACGCTATATTCAAAATAGTGGCAGGGTATTTTTGATTTTTTAATATTTCGGAATTTTTAAACCGTTGTACCTAATCTTCTGATAGGGGTATTTAGGATTTTTTTGGCTCCTTACAAGCGCGAAACTCTCCTCATTCGACTGATTTCATTCGGGTTTTTCGGAGAGAAAAGGTTCAGACGGTATATTCAAAATAGTGGAAGAGTATTTTTGATTTTTTAAAATTTCGAAGTATTTAAACCGCTGTATCTTATCTTCTAGTAGGCGTATTTAGGATTTTTTTGGCTCATTTCAAGCGCCAAACTCTCCTCTTTCGACTGATTTCATTCGGGTTTCTCGGAGAGAAACGGTTCAGACGCTATATTCAAAATAGTGGAAGGGTATTTTTGATTTTTTAAAATTTCGTAGTCTTTAAACCGCTGTATCTTATCTTCTAGTAGGCGTATTTAGGATTTTTTTGGCTCATTTCATGCGAGAAACTCTCCTCTTTCGACTGATTTCATTCGGGTTTTTCGGAGAGAAACGGTTCAGACGCTATATTCAAAAGAGTGGAAGGGTATTTTTGATTTTCTAAAATTTCGAAGTATTTAAACCGCTGTATCTTATCTTCTAGTAGGCGTATTTAGGATTTTTTTGGCTCCTTACAAGCGCGAAACTCTCCTCTTTCGACTGATTTCATTCGGGTTTTTCGGAGAGAAACGGTTCAGACGCTATATTCAAAAAAGTGGAAGGATATTTTTGATTTTTTAAAATTTCGAAATATTTAAACCGCTGTATCTTATCTTCTAGTAGGCTAATTTAGGATTTTTTTGGCTTATTTCAAGCGCAAAACTCTCCTCCTTCGACTCGTTTCATTCGAGTTTTTCGGAGAGAAACGGTTCAGACGCTATATTCAAAATAGTGGCAGGGTATTTTTGATTTTTTAATATTTCGGAATTTTTAAACCGTTGTACCTAATCTTCTGATAGGGGTATTTAGGATTTTTTTGGCTCATTTCAAGCGCAAAACTCTCCTCCTTCGACTCGTTTCATTCGAGTTTTTCGGAGAGAAACGGTTCAGACGCTATATTCAAAATAGTGGCAGGGTATTTTTGATTTTTTAATATTTCGGAATTTTTAAACCGTTGTACCTAATCTTCTGATAGGGGTATTTAGGATTTTTTTGGCTCCTTACAAGCGCGAAACTCTCCTCTTTCGACTGATTTCATTCGGGTTTTTCGGAGAGAAACGGTTCAGACGCTATATTCAAAATAGTGGAAGGGTATTTTTGATTTTTTAAAATTTCGAAGTATTTAAACCGCTGTATCTTATCTTCTAGTAGGCGTATTTAGGATTTTTTTGGCTCCTTACAAGCGCGAAACTCTCCTCTTTCGACTGATTTCATTCGGGTTTCTCGGAGAGAAACGGTTCAGACGCTATATTCAAAATAGTGGAAGGGTATTTTTGATTTTTTAAAATTTCGTAGTTTTTAAACCGCTGTATCTTATCTTCTAGTAGGCGTATTTAGGATTTTTTTGGCTCATTTCAAGCGCGAAACTCTCCTCCTTCGACTCGTTTCATTCGAGTTTTTCGGAGAGAAACGGTTCAGACGCTATATTCAAAATAGTGGAAGGGTATTTTTGATTTTTTAAAATTTCGGAGTTTTTAAACCGCTGTATCTTATCTTCTAGTAGGCGTATTTAGGATTTTTTTGGCTCATTTCAAGCGCGAAACTCTCCTCCTTCGACTCGTTTCATTCGGGTTTTTCGGAGAGAAACGGTTCAGACGCTATATTCAAAATAGTGGAAGGGTATTTTTGATTTTTTAAAATTTCGGAGTTTTTAAACCGCTGTATCTTATCTTCTAGTAGGCGTATTTAGGATTTTTTTGGCTCATTTCAAGCGCGAAACTCTCCTCTTTCGACTGGTTTCATTCGAGTTTTTCGGAGAGAAACGGTTCAGACGCTATATTCAAAATAGTGGAAGGGTATTTTTGATTTTTTAAAATTTCGGAGTTTTTAAACCGCTGTATCTTATCTTCTAGTAGGCGTATTTAGGATTTTTTTGGCTCA
>NW_028256607.1:0-9863 GCF_048593485.1 Apis florea | reverse complement strand
GAGCCAAAAAATCCTAAATACGCCTACTAGAAGATAAGATACAGCGGTTTAAATACTTCGAAATTTTAAAAAATCAAAAATACCCTTCCACTATTTTGAATATAGCGTCTGAACCGTTTCTCTCCGAAAAACCCGAATGAAACCATTCGAAAGAGGAGAGTTTCGCGCTTGAAATGAGCCAAAAAAATCCTAAATACGCCTACTAGAAGATAAGATACAGCGGTTTAAATACTACGAAATTTTAAAAAATCAAAAATACCCTTCCACTATTTTGAATATAGCGTCTGAACCGTTTCTCTCCGAAAAACTCGAATGAAACCTGTCGAAAGAGGAGAGTTTCGCGCTTGAAATGAGCCAAAAAAATCCTAAATACGCCTACTAGAAGATAAAATACTGCGGTTTAAAAACTACGAAATTTTAAAAAATCAAAAATACCCTTCCACTATTTTGAATATAGCGTCTGAACCGTTTCTCTCCGAAAAACTCGAATGAAACCTGTCGAAAGAGGAGAGTTTCGCGCTTGAAATGAGCAAAAAAAATCCTAAATACGCCTACTAGAAGATAAGATACAGCGGTTTAAAAACTACGAAATTTTAAAAAATCAAAAATACCCTTCCACTCTTTTGAATATAGCGTCTGAACCGTTTCTCTCCGAAAAACCCGAATGAAATCAGTCGAAAGAGGAGAGTTTGGCGCTTGTAAGGCGCCAAAAAAATCCTAAATACCCCTATTAGAAGATAAGGTACAGCGGTTTAAAAATTCCGAAATTTTAAATAATCAAAAATACCCTTCCACTATTTTGAATATAGCGTCTGAACCGTTTATCTCCGAGAAACCCGAATGAAATCAATCGAAAGAGGAGAGTTTCGCGCTTATAAGGAGCCAAAAAATCCTAAATACGCCTACTAGAAGATAAGATACAGCGGTTTAAAAACTACGAAATTTTAAAAAATCAAAAATACCCTTCCACTATTTTGAATATAGCGTCTGAACCGTTTCTCTCCGAAAAACTCGAATGAAACCTGTCGAAAGAGGAGAGTTTCGCGCTTGAAATGAGCCGAAAAAATCCTAAATACGCCTACTAGAAGATAAGATACAGCGGTTTAAATACTACGAAATTTTAAAAAATCAAAAATACCCTTCCACTATTTTGAATATAGCGTCTGAACCGTTTCTCTCCGAAAAACCCGAATGTAATCAGTCGAAAGAGGAGAGTTTCTCGCTTGAAATGAGCCAAAAAAATCCTAAATACGCCTACTAGAAGATAAGATACAGCGGTCTAAAAACTTCGAAATTTTAAAAAATCAAAAATACCCTTCCACTATTTTGAATATAGCGTCTGAACCGTTTCTCTCCGAAAAACTCGAATGAAACCTGTCGAAAGAGGAGAGTTTCGCGCTTGAAATGAGCAAAAAAAATCCTAAATACGCCTACCAGAAGATAAGATACAGCGGTTTAAATACTTCGAAATTTTAAAAAATCAAAAATACCCTTCCACTATTTTGAATATAGCGTCTGAACCGTTTCTCTCCGAAAAACTCGAATGAAACCTGTCGAAAGAGGAGAGTTTCGCGGTTGAAATGAGCAAAAAAAATCCTAAATGCGCCTACTAGAAGATAAGATACAGCGGTTTAAAAACTACGAAATTTTAAAAAATCAAAAATACCCTTCCACTATTTTGAATATAGCGTCTGAACCGTTTCTCTCAGAAAAACTCGAATGAAACCTGTCGAAAGAGGAGAGTTTCGCGCTTGGAATGAGCAAAAATAATCCTAAATACGCCTACTAGAAGATAAGATACAGCGGTTTTAAAACTACGAAATTTTAAAAAATCAAAAATACCCTTACACTATTTTGAATATAGCGTCTGAACCGTTTATCTCCGAGAAACCCGAATGAAATCAATCGAAAGAGGAGAGTTTCGCACTTGTTAGGAGCCAAAAAATCCTAAATACGCCTACTAGAAGATAAGATACAGCGGTTTAAAAACTACGAAATTTTAAAAAATCAAAAATACCCTTCCACTATTTTGAATATAGCGTCTGAACCGTTTCTCTCCGAGAAACCCGAATGAAATCAATCGAAAGAGGAGAGTTTCGCGCTTATAAGGAGCCAAAAAATCCCAAATACGCCTACTAGAAGATAAGATACAGCGGTTTAAATACTACGAAATTTTAAAAAATCAAAAATACCCTTCCACTATTTTGAATATAGCGTCTGAACCGTTTCTCTCCGAAAAACTCGAATGAAACCTGTCGAAAGAGGAGAGTTTCGCGCTTGAAATGAGCAAAAAAAATCCTAAATACGCCTACTAGAAGATAAGATACAGCGGTTTAAAAACTACGAAATTTTAAAAAATCAAAAATACCCTTACACTATTTTGAATATAGCGTCTGAACCGTTTCTCTCCGAAAAACCCGAATGAAATAAGTCGAAAGAGGAGAGTTTCTCGCTTGAAATGAGCCAAAAAAATCCAAAATACGCCTACTAGAAGATAAGATACAGCGGTTTAAAAACTACGAAATTTTAAAAAATCAAAAATACCCTTACACTATTTTGAATATAGCGTCTGAACCTTTTATCTCCGAGAAACCCGAATGAAATCAGTCGAAAGAGGAGAGTTTCGCGCTTGAAATGAGCCAGAAAAATCCTAAATACGCCTACTAGAAGATAAGATACAGCGGTTTAAAAACTACGAAATTTTAAAAAATCAAAAATACCCTTCCACTATTTTGAATATAGCGTCTGAACCGTTTCTCTCCGAAAAACCCGAATGAAATCAGTCGAAAGAGGAGAGTTTCGCGCTTGTAAGGAGCCAAAAAAATCCTAAATACGCCTATTAGAAGATAAGGTACAGCGGTTTAAAAACTCCGAAATTTTAAAAAATCAAAAATACCCTTCCACTATTTTGAATATAGCGTCTGAACCGTTTATCTCCGAGAAACCCGAATGAAATCAGTCGAAAGAGGAGAGTTTCGCGCTTGTAAGGAGCCAAAAAATCCTAAATACGCCTACTAGAAGATAAGATACAGCGGTTTAAAAACTACGAAATTTTAAAAAATCAAAAATACCCTTCCACTATTTTGAATATAGCGTCTGCACCGTTTCTCTCAGAAAAACTCGAATGAAACCTGTCGAAAGAGGAGAGTTTCGCGCTTGAAATGAGCCAATAAAATCCTAAATACGCCTACTAGAAGATAAGATACAGCGGTTTAAAAACTACGAAATTTTAAAAAATCAAAAATACCCTTCCACTATTTTGAATATAGCGTCTGAACCGTTTCTCTCCGAAAAACCCGAATGAAACGAGTCGAAAGAGGAGAGTTTCGCGCTTGAAATGAGCCAAAAAAATCCTAAATACGCCTACTAGAAGATAAGATACAGCGGTTTAAAAACTACGAAATTTTAAAAAATCAAAAATACCCTTCCACTATTTTGAATATAGCGTCTGAACCGTTTCTCTCCGAAAAACCCGAATGAAACCAGTCGAAAGAGGAGAGTTTCGCGCTTGAAATGAGCCAAAAAAATCCTAAATACGCCTACTAGAAGATAAGATACAGCGGTTTAAAAACTACGAAATTTTAAAAAATCAAAAATACCCTTCCACTATTTTGAATATAGCGTCTGAACCGTTTCTCTCCGAAAAACCCGAATGAAATAAGTCGAAAGAGGAGAGTTTCTCGCTTGAAATGAGCCAAAAAATTCCTAAATACGCCTACTAGAAGATAAGATACAGCGGTTTAAAAACTACGAAATTTTAAAAAATCAAAAATACCCTTACACTATTTTGAATATAGCGTCTGAACCGTTTCTCTCCGAGAAACCCGAATGAAATCAGTCGAAAGAGGAGAGTTTCGCGCTTGAAATGAGCCAGAAAAATCCTAAATACGCCTACTAGAAGATAAGATACAGCGGTTTAAAAACTACGAAATTTTAAAAAATCAAAAATACCCTTCCACTATTTTGAATATAGCGTCTGAACCGTTTCTCTCCGAAAAACCCGAATGAAATCAGTCGAAAGAGGAGAGTTTGGCGCTTGTAAGGAGCCAAAAAAATCCTAAATACGCCTATTAGAAGATAAGGTACAGCGGTTTAAAAATTCCGAAATTTTAAAAAATCAAAAATACCCTTCCACTATTTTGAATATAGCGTCTGAACCGTTTATCTCCGAGAAACCCGAATGAAATCAATCGAAAGAGGAGAGTCTCGCGCTTATAAGGAACCAAAAGATCCTAAATACGCCTACTAGAAGATAAGATACAGCGGTTTAAAAACTACGAAATTTTAAAAAATCAAAAATACCCTTCCACTATTTTGAATATAGCGTCTGCACCGTTTCTCTCAGAAAAACTCGAATGAAACCTGTCGAAAGAGGAGAGTTTCGCGCTTGAAATGAGCCAATAAAATCCTAAATACGCCTACTAGAAGATAAGATACAGCGGTTTAAATACTACGAAATTTTAAAAAATCAAAAATACCCTTCCACTATTTTGAATATAGCGTCTGAACCGTTTCTCTCCGAAAAACTCGAATGAAATCATGTCGAAAGAGGAGAGTTTCGCGCTTGAAATGAGCCAAAAAAATCCTAAATACGCCTACTAGAAGATAAGATACAGCGGTTTAAAAACTACGAAATTTTAAAAAATCAAAAATACCCTTCCACTATTTTGAATATAGCGTCTGAACCGTTTCTCTCCGAAAAACCCGAATGAAACGAGTCGAAAGAGGAGAGTTTCGCGCTTGAAATGAGCCAAAAAAATCCTAAATACGCCTACTAGAAGATAAGATACAGCGGTTTAAAAACTACGAAATTTTAAAAAATCAAAAATACCCTTCCACTATTTTGAATATAGCGTCTGAACCGTTTCTCTCCGAAAAACTCGAATGAAACCTGTCGAAAGAGGAGAGTTTCGCGCTTGAAATGAGCAAAAAAAATCCTAAATACGCCTACTAGAAGATAAGATACAGCGGTTTAAAAACTACGAAATTTTAAAAAATCAAAAATACCCTTCCACTATTTTGAATATAGCGTCTGAACCGTTTCTCTCCGAGAAACCCGAATGAAATAAGTCGAAAGAGGAGAGTTTCTCGCTTGAAATGAGCAAAAAAAATCCTAAATACGCCTACTAGAAGATAAGATACAGCGGTTTAAAAACTTCGAAATTTTAAAAAATCAAAAATACCCTTCTACTATTTTGAATATAGCGTCTGAACCGTTTCTCTCCGGAAAACCCGAATGAAACGATTCGAAAGAGGAGAGTTTCGCGCTTGAAATGAGCCAAAAAAATCCTAAATACGCCTACTAGAAGATAAGGTACAGTGGTTTAAATACTACGAAATTTTAAAAAATCAAAAATACCCTTCCACTATTTTGAATATTGCGTCTGAACCATTTCTCCCCGAGAAACCCGAATGAAATCAATCGAAAGAGGAGAGTTTCGCACTTGTAAGGAGCCAAAAATTCCTAAATACGCCTACTAGAAGATAAGATACAGCGGTTTAAAGACTACGAAATTTTAAAAAATCAAAAATACCCTTCCACTATTTTGAATATAGCGTCTGAACCGTTTCTCTCCGAAAAACCCGAATGAAATAAGTCGAAAGAGGAGAGTTTGGCGCTTGTAAGGAGCCAAAAAAATCCTAAATACCCCTATTAGAAGATAAGGTACAGCGGTTTAAAAATTCCGAAATTTTAAATAATCAAAAATACCCTTCCACTATTTTGAATATAACGTCTGAACCGTTTCTCTCCGAAAAACTCGAATGAAATCAGTCGAAAGAGGAGAGTTTCGCGCTTGTTAGGAGCCAAAAAAATCCTAAATACGCCTACTAGAAGATAAGATACAGCGGTTTAAAAACTACGAAATTTTAAAAAATCAAAAATACCCTTACACTATTTTGAATATAGCGTCTGAACCGTTTATCTCCGAGAAACCCGAATGAAATCAGTCGAAAGAGGAGAGTTTCGCGCTTGTAAGGAGCCAAAAAAATCCTAAATACGCCTACTAGAAGATAAAATACTGCGGTTTAAAAACTACGAAATTTTAAAAAATCAAAAATACCCTTCCACTATTTTGAATATAGCGTCTGAACCGTTTATCTCCGAAAAACTCGAATGAAACCTGTCGAAAGAGGAGAGTTTCGCGGTTGAAATGAGCAAAAAAAATCCTAAATACGCCTACCAGAAGATAAGATACAGCGGTTTAAATACTACGAAATTTTAAAAAATCAAAAATACCCTTCCACTATTTTGAATATAGCGTCTGAACCGTTTCCCTCAGAAAAACTCGAATGAAACCTGTCGAAAGAGGAGAGTTTCGCGCTTGGAATGGTCAAAAATAATCCTAAATACGCCTACTAGAAGATAAGATACAGCGGTTTAAAAACTACGAAATTTTAAAAAATCAAAAATACCCTTACACTATTTTGAATATAGCGTCTGAACCGTTTATCTCCGAGAAACCCGAATGAAATCAATCGAAAGAGGAGAGTTTCGCACTTGTAAGGAGCCAAAAAATCCTAAATACGCCTACTAGAAGATAAGATACAGCGGTTTAAAAACTACGAAATTTTAAAAAATCAAAAATACCCTTCCACTATTTTGAATATAGCGTCTGAACCGTTTCTCTCCGAAAAACTCGAATGAAACCTGTCGAAAGAGGAGAGTTTCGCGCTTGAAATGAGCCAATAAAATCCTAAATACGCCTACTAGAAGATAAGATACAGCGGTTTAAATACTACGAAATTTTAAAAAATCAAAAATACCCTTCCACTATTTTGAATATAGCGTCTGAACCGTTTCTCTCCGAAAAACCCGAATGAAACGATTCGAAAGAGGAGAGTTTCGCGCTTGAAATGAGCCAAAAAAATCCTAAATACGCCTACTAGAAGATAAAATACTGCGGTTTAAAAACTACGAAATTTTAAAAAATCAAAAATACCCTTCCACTATTTTGAATATTGCGTCTGAACCGTTTCTCTCCGAAAAACCAGAATGAAATCAGTCGAAAGAGGAGAGTTTCTCGCTTGAAATGAGCCAGAAATATCCTAAATACGCCTACTAGAAGATAAGATACAGCGGTTTAAAAACTACGAAATTTTAAAAAATCAAAAATACCCTTCCACTCTTTTGAATATACCGTCTGAACCGTTTCTCTCCGAAAAACCCGAATGAAATCAGTCGAAAGAGGAGAGTTTGGCGCTTGTAAGGAGCCAAAAAAATCCTAAATACCCCTATTAGAAGATAAGGTACAGCGGTTTAAAAATTCCGAAATTTTAAATAATCAAAAATACCCTTCCACTATTTTGAATATAGCGTCTGAACCGTTTATCTCCGAGAAACCCGAATGAAATCAATCGAAAGAGGAGAGTTTAGCGCTTATAAGGAGCCAAAAAATCCTAAATACGCCTACTAGAAGATAAGATACAGCGGTTTAAAGACTACGAAATTTTAAAAAATCAAAAATACCCTTCCACTATTTTGAATATAGCGTCTGAACCGTTTCTCTCCGAAAAACCCGAATGAAATAAGTCGAAAGAGGAGAGTTTCTCGCTTGAAATGAGCCAAAAAATACTAAATACGCCTACTAGAAGATAAGATACAGCGGTTTAAATACTTCGAAATTTTAAAAAATCAAAAATACCCTTCTACTATTTTGAATATAGCGTCTGAACAGTTTCTCTCCGGAAAACCCGAATGAAACGATTCGAAAGAGGAGAGTTTCGCGCTTGAAATGAGCCAAAAAAATCCTAAATACGCCTACTAGAAGATAAGATACAGCGGTTTAAATACTACGAAATTTTAAAAAATCAAAAATACCCTTCCACTATTTTGAATATAGCGTCTGAACCGTTTATCTCCGAGAAACCCGAATGAAATCAGTCGAAAGAGGAGAGTTTCGCGCTTGAAATGAGCCAAAAAAATCCTAAATACGACTACTAGAAGATAAGATACAGCGGTTTAAAAACTACGAAATTTTAAAAAATCAAAAATACCCTTACACTATTTTGAATATAGCGTCTGAACCGTTTCTCTCCGAAAAACCCGAATGAAATAAGTCGAAAGAGGAGAGTTTCTCGCTTGAAATGAGCCAAAAAAATCCTAAATACGCCTACTAGAAGATAAGATACAGCGGTTTAAAAACTACGAAATTTTAAAAAATCAAAAATACCCTTCCACTATTTTGAATATAGCGTCTGAACCGTTTCTCTCCGAAAAACTCGAATGAAACCTGTCGAAAGAGGAGAGTTTCGCGCTTGGAATGAGCAAAAATAATCCTAAATACGCCTACTAGAAGATAAGATACAGCGGTTTAAAAACTACGAAATTTTAAAAAATTAAAAATACCCTTACACTATTTTGAATATAGCGTCTGAACCGTTTATCTCCGAGAAACCCGAATGAAACCAATCGAAAGAGGAGAGTTTCGCGCTTTTAAGGAGCCAAAAAAATCTTAAATACGCCTACTAGAAGATAAGATACAACGGTTTAAATACTACGAAATTTTAAAAAATCAAAAATACCCTTCCACTATTTTGAATATAGCGTCTGAAACGTTTCTCTCCGAAAAACCCAAATGTAATCAGTCGAAAGAGGAGAGTTTCTCGCTTGAAATGAGCCAAAAAAATCCTAAATACGCCTACTAGAAGATAAGATACAGCGGTTTAAAAACTACGAAATTTTAAAAAATCAAAAATACCCTTCCACTATTTTGAATATAGCGTCTGAACCGTTTCTCTCCGAAAAACCCGAATGAAATCAGTTGAAAGAGGAGAGTTTCGCGCTTGTAAGGAGCCAAAAAAATCCTAAATACGCCTACTAGAAGATAAGATACAGCGGTTTAAAAATTACGAAATTTTAAAAAATCAAAAATACCCTTACACTATTTTGAATATAGCGTCTGAACCGTTTATCTCCGAGAAACCCGAATGAAATCAGTCGAAAGAGGAGAGTTTCGCGCTTGTAAGGAGCCAAAAAAATCCTAAATACGCCTACTAGAAGATAAGATACAGCGGTTTAAAAACTACGAAATTTTAAAAAATCAAAAATACCCTTACACTATTTTGAATATAGCGTCTGAACCGTTTATCTCCGAGAAACCCGAATGAAATCAGTCGAAAGAGGAGAGTTTCGCGCTTGTAAGGAGCCAAAAAAATCCTAAATACGCCTACTAGAAGATAAGATACAGCGGTTTAAAAACTACGAAATTTTAAAAAATCAAAAATACCCTTCCACTATTTTGAATATAGCGTCTGAACCGTTTCTCTCCGAAAAACTCGAATGAAACCTGTCGAAAGAGGAGAGTTTCGCGCTTGGAATGAGCAAAAATAATCCTAAATACGCCTACTAGAAGATAAGATACAGCGGTTTAAAAACTACGAAATTTTAAAAAATCAAAAATACCCTTCCACTATTTTGAATATAGCGTCTGAACCGTTTCTCTCCGAAAAACCCGAATGAAATCAGTCGAAAGAGGAGAGTTTCGCGCTTGTAAGGAGCCAAAAAAATCCTAAATACGCCTATTAGAAGATAAGGTACAGCGGTTTAAAAATTACGAAATTTTAAAAAATCAAAAATACCCTTCCACTATTTTGAATATAGCGTCTGAACCGTTTATCTCCGAGAAACCCGAATGAAATCAGTCGAAAGAGGAGAGTTTCGCGCTTGTAAGGAGCCAAAAAATCCTAAATACGCCTACTAGAAGATAAGATACAGCGGTTTAAAGACTACGAAATTTTAAAAAATCAAAAATACCCTTCCACTATTTTGAATATAGCGTCTGAACCGTTTCTCTCCGAAAAACCCGAATGAAATAAGTCGAAAGAGGAGAGTTTCTCGCTTGAAATGAGCCAAAAAATACTAA
>NW_028256606.1:0-4296 GCF_048593485.1 Apis florea | reverse complement strand
TCGCGCTTGTAATGAGCCAAAAAATCCTAAATACGCCTACTAGAAGATAAGATACAGCGGTTTAAAAACTACGAAATTTTAAAAAATCAAAAATACCCTTCCACTATTTTGAATATAGCGTCTGAACCGTTTCTCTCCGAAAAACTCGAATGAAACATGTCGAAAGAGGAGAGTTTCGCGCTTGAAATGAGCAAAAAAAATCCTAAATACGCCTACTAGAAGATAAGATACAGCGGTTTAAAAACTACGAAATTTTAAAAAATCAAAAATACCCTTCCACTATTTTGAATATAGCGTCTGAACCGTTTCTCTCCGAAAAACCCGAATGAAATCAGTCGAAAGAGGAGAGTTTGGCGCTTGTAAGGAGCAAAAAAAATCCTAATTACCCCTATTAGAAGATAAGGTACAGCGGTTTAAAAATTCCGAAATTTTAAATAATCAAAATAAACCTTCCACTATTTTGAATATAGCGTCTGAACCGTTTCTCTCCGAAAAACTCGAATGAAGCGAGTCGAAGGAGGAGAGTTTCGCGCTTGAAATGAACCAAAAAAATCTTAAATACGCCTACTAGAAGATAAGATACAGCGGTTTAAATACTACGAAATTTTATAAAATCAAAAATACCCTTCCACTATTTTGAATATAGCGTCTGAACCGTTTCTCTCCGAAAAACACGAATGAAATCAGTCGAAAGAGGAGAGTTTCGCGCTTGTAAGGAGCCATAAAAATCCTAAATACGCCTACTAGAAGATAAAATACAGCGGTTTAAAATACTACGAAATTTTAAAAAATCATAAATACCCTTCCACTATTTTGAATATAGCGTCTGAACCGTTTCTCTCCGAAAAACTCGAATGAAACCTGTCGAAAGAGGAGAGTTTCGCGCTTGAAATGAGCCAAAAAAATCCTAAATACGCCTACTAGAAGATAAGATACAGCGGTCTAAATACTTCGAAATTTTAAATAATCAAGAATACCCTTCCACTATTTTGAATATAGCGTCTGAACCGTTTCTCTCCGAAAAACCCGAATGAAATCAGTCGAAAGAGGAGAGTTTGGCGCTTGTAAGGAGCCAAAAAAATCCTAATTACCCCTATTAGAAGATAAGGTACAGCGGTTTAAAAATTCCGAAATTTTAAATAATCAAAAATACCCTTCCACTATTTTGAATATAGCGTCTGAACCGTTTCTCTCCGAAAAACTCGAATGAAACGAGTCGAAGGAGGAGAGTTTCGCGCTTGAAATGAACCAAAAAAATCTTAAATACGCCTACTAGAAGATAAGATACAGCAGTTTAAATACTACGAAATTTTAAAAAATCAAAAATACCCTTCCACTATTTTGAATATAGCGTCTGAACCGTTTATCTCCGAGAAACCCGAATGAAATAAGTCGAAAGAGGAGAGTTTCTCGCTTGAAATGAGCAAAAAAAATCCTAAATACGCCTACTAGAAGTTAAGATACAGCGGTTTAAATACTTCGAAATTTTAAAAAATCATAAATACCCTTCCACTATTTTGAATATATTATCTGAACCGTTTCTCTCCGGAGAACACCAATGAAACGATTCGAAAGAGGAGAGTTTCGCGCTTGAAATGAGCCAAAAAAATCCTAAATACGCCTACTAGAAGATAAGGTACAGCGGTTTAAATACTACGAAATTTTAAAAAATCAAAAATACCCTTCCACTATTTTGAATATAGCGTCTGAACCGTTTCTCTCCGAAAAACCCGGATGAAACGATTCGAAAGAGGAGAGTTTCGCGCTTGAAATGAGCTAAAAAAATCCTAAATACGCCTACTAGAAGATAAGGTACAGCAGTTTAAATACTACGAAATTTTAAAAAATCAAAAATACCCTTCCACTATTTTGAATATTGCGTCTGAACCATTTCTCCCCGAAAAACCAGAATGAAATCAATCGAAAGAGGAGAGTTTCTCGCTTGAAATGAGCCAGAAAAATCCTAAATTCGCCTACTAGAAGATAAGATACAGCGGTTTAAATACTACGAAATTTTAAAAAATCAAAAATACCCTTCCACTATTTTGAATATAGCGTCTGAACCGTTTCTCTCCGAAAAACCCGGATGAAACGATTCGAAAGAGGAGAGTTTCGCGCTTGAAATGAGCCAAAAAAATCCTAAATACGCCTACTAGAAGATAAGATACAGCGGTTTAAATACAACGAAATTTTAAAAAATCAAAAATACCCTTACACTATTTTGAATATAGCGTCTGAACCGTTTCTCTCCGAAAAACCCGAATGAAATAAGTCGAAAGAGGAGAGTTTCTCGCTTGAAATGAGCCAAAAAAATCCTAAATACGCCTACTAGAAGATAAGATACAGCGGTTTAAAAACTACGAAATATTAAAAAATCAAAAATACCCTTCCACTATTTTGAATATAGCGTCTGAACCGTTTCTCTCCGAGAAACCCGAATGAAATCAGTCGAAAGAGGAGAGTTTCTCGATTGAAATGAGCCAAAAAAATCCTAAATACGCCTACTAGAAGATAAGATACTGCGGTTTAAATACTACGAAATTTTAAAAAATCAAAAATACCCTTCCACTATTTTGAATATAGCGTCTGAACCGTTTCTCTCCGAAAAACCCGAATGAAATATGTCGAAAGAGGAGAGTTTCTCGCTTGAAATGAGCCAAAAAATACTAAATACGCCTACTAGAAGATAAGATACAGCGGTTTAAATACTTCGAAATTTTAAAAAATCAAAAATACCCTTCTACTATTTTGAATATAGCGTCTGAACGGTTTCTCTCCGGAAAACCCGAATGAAACGATTCGAAAGAGGAGAGTTTCGCGCTTGAAATGAGCCAAAAAAATCCTAAATACGCCTACTAGAAGATAAGGTACAGTGGTTTAAATACTACGAAATTTTAAAAAATCAAAAATACCCTTCCACTATTTTGAATATAGCGTCTGAACCGTTTCTCTCCGAAAAACCCGAATGAAATCATTCGAAAGAGGAGAGTTTCTCGCTTGAAATGAGCCAGAAAAATCCTAAATACGCCTACTAGAAGATAAGATACAGCGGTCTAAAAACTACGAAATTTTAAAAAATCAAAAATACCCTTCCACTATTTTGAATATAGCGTCTGAACCGTTTCTCTCCGAAAAACCCGAATGAAATCAGTCGAAAGAGGAGAGTTTCTCGCTTGAAATGAGCCAAAAAAATCCTAAATACGCCTACTAGAAGATAAGATACAGCGGTTTAAATACTACGAAATTTTAAAAAATCAAAAATACCCTTCCACTATTTTGAATATAGCGTCTGAACCGTTTCTCTCCGAAAAACTCGAATGAAATCTGTCGAAAGAGGAGAGTTTCGCGCTTGTAAGGAGCCAAAAAATCCTAAATACGCCTACTAGAAGATAAGATACAGCGGTTTAAAGACTACGAAATTTTAAAAAATCAAAAATACCCTTCCACTATTTTGAATATAGCGTCTGAACCGTTTATCTCCGAGAAACCCGAATGAAATCAGTCGAAAGAGGAGAGTTTCTCGCTTGAAATGAGCCAAAAAAATCCTAAATACGCCTACTAGAAGATAAGATACTGCGGTTTAAATACTACGAAATTTTAAAAAATCAAAAATACCCTTCCACTATTTTGAATATAGCGTCTGAACCGTTTCTCTCCGAAAAACTCGAATGAAACCTGTCGAAAGAGGAGAGTTTCGCGCTTGTAAGGAGCCAAAAAATCCTAAATACGCCTACTAGAAGATAAGATACAGCGGTTTAAAGACTACGAAATTTTAAAAAATCAAAAATACCCTTCTACTATTTTGAATATAGCGTCTGAACAGTTTCTCTCCGGAAAACCCGAATGAAACGATTCGAAAGAGGAGAGTTTCGCGCTTGAAATGAGCCAAAAAAATCCTAAATACGCCTACTAGAAGATAAGGTATAGTGGTTTAAATACTACGAAATTTTAAAAAATCAAAAATACCCTTCCACTATTTTGAATATTGCGTCTGAACCATTTCTCCCCGAAAAACCAGAATGAAATCAGTCGAAAGAGGAGAGTTTCTCGCTTGAAATGAGCCAGAAAAATCCTAAATACGCCTACTAGAAGATAAGATACAGCGGTTTAAAAACTACGAAATTTTAAAAAATCAAAAATACCCTTCCACTCTTTTGAATATACCGTCTGAACCGTTTCTCTCCGAAAAACCCGAATGAAATCGTTCGAAAGAGGAGAGTTTGGCGCTTGTAAGGAGCCAAAAAAATCCTAAATACCCCTATTAGAAGATAAGGTACAGCGGTTTAAAAATTCCGA
>NW_028256605.1:0-19948 GCF_048593485.1 Apis florea | reverse complement strand
AAAATACCCTTACACTATTTTGAATATAGCGTCTGAACCGTTTATCTCCGAGAAACTCGAATGAAACCTGTCGAAAGAGGAGAGTTTCGCGCTTGAAATGAGCCAAAAAAATCCTAAATACGCCTACTAGAAGATAAGATACAGCGGTCTAAAAACTTCGAAATTTTAAAAAATCAAAAATACCCTTCCACTATTTTGAATATAGCGTCTGAACCGTTTCTCTCCGAAAAACCCGAATGAAATAAGTCGAAAGAGGAGAGTTTCTCGCTTGAAATGAGCCAAAAAATCCTAAATACGCCTACTAGAAGATAAGATACAGCGGTTTAAATACTTCGAAATTTTATTTAATCAAAAATACCCTTCCACTATTTTGAATATAGCGTCTGAACCGTTTCTCTCCGAAAAACCCGAATGAAATCAGTCGAAAGAGGAGAGTTTCTCGCTTGAAATGAGCCAGAAAAATCCTAAATACGCCTACGAGAAGATAAGATACAGCGGTTTAAATACTACGAAATTTTAAAAAATCAAAAATACCCTTCCACTATTTTGAATATACCGTCTGAACCGTTTCTCTCCGAAAAACCCGAATGAAATCAGTCGAAAGAGGAGAGTTTGGCGCTTGTAAGGAGCCAAAAAAACCTAAATACCCCTATTAGTAGATAAGGTACAGCGGTTTAAAAATTCCGAAATTTTAAATAATCAAAAATACCCTTCCACTATTTTGAATATAGCGTCTGAACCGTTTCTCTCTGAAAAACTCGAATGAAACGAGTCGAAGGAGGAGAGTTTCGCGCTTGAAATGAACCAAAAAAATCTTAAATACGCCTACTAGATGATAAGATACAGCGGTTTAAATACTACGAAATTTTAAAAAATCAAAAATACCCTTCCACTATTTTGAATATAGCGTCTGAACCGTTTCTCTCCGAAAAACCCGGATGAAACGATTCGAAAGAGGAGAGTTTCGCGCTTGAAATGAGCCGAAAAAATCCTAAATACGCCTACTAGAAAATAAGATACAGCGGTTTAAATACTACGAAATTTTAAAAAATCAAAAATACCCTTCCACTATTTTGAATATAGCGTCTGATCCGTTTCTCTCTGAAAAACTCGAATGAAACGAGTCGAAGGAGGAGAGTTTCGCGCTTGAAATGAACCAAAAAAATCTTAAATACGCCTACTAGAAGATAAGATACAGCGGTTTAAAAACTACGAAATTTTAAAAAATCAATAATACCCTTCCACTATTTTGAATATAGCGTCTGAACCGTTTCTCTCCGGAAAACCCGAATGAAACGATTCGAAAGACGAGAGTTTGGCGCTTGAAATGAGCCAAAAAAATCCTAAATACGCCTAGTAGAAGATAAGATACAGCGCTTTAAATACTACGAAATTTTAAAAAATCAAAAATACCCTTCCACTATTTTGAATATAGCGTCTGAACCGTTTCTCTCCGAAAAACCCGAATGAAATCAGTCGAAAGAGGAGAGTTTGGCGCTTGTAAGGAGCCAAAAAAATCCTAAATACCCCTATTAGAAGATAAGGTACAGCGGTTTAAATATTCCGAAATTTTAAATAATCAAAAATACCCTTCCACTATTTTGAATATAGCGTCTGAACCGTTTCTCTCCGAAAAACTCGAATGAAATGAGTCGAAGGAGGAGAGTTTCGCGCTTGAAATGAACCAAGAAAATCTTAAATACGCCTACTAGAAGATAAGATACAGCGGTTTAAATACTACGAAATTTTAAAAAATCAAAAATACCCTTCTACTATTTTGAATATAGCGTCTGAACCGTTTCTCTCCGGAAAACCCGAATGAAACGATTCGAAAGAGGATAGTTTCTCGCTTGAAATGAGCGAAAAAATCCTAAATACGCCTACTAGAAGATAAGATACAGCGGTTTAAATACTTCGAAATTTTAAAAAATCAAAAATACCCTTCTACTATTTTGAATATAGCGTCTGAACCGTTTCTCTCCGGAAAACCCGAATGAAACGATTCGAAAGAGGAGAGTTTCGCGCTTGAAATGAGCCAAAAAAATCCTAAATACGCCTACTAGAAGATAAGATACAGCGGTTTAAATACTACGAAATTTTAAAAAATCAAAAATACCCTTCCACTATTTTGAATATAGCGTCTGAACCGTTTCTCTCCGAAAAACCCGAATGAAATCAGTCGAAAGAGGAGAGTTTCGCGCTTGAAATGAGCCAAAAAAATCCTAAATACGCCTACTAGAAGATAAGGTACAGCGGTTTAAATACTACGAAATTTTAAAAAATCAAAAATACCCTTCCACTATTTTGAATATAGCGTCTGAACTGGTTCTCTCCGAAAAACTCGAATGAAACGAGTCGAAGGAGGAGAGTTTCGCGCTTGAAATGAACCAAAAAAATCTTAAATACGCCTACTAGAAGATAAGATACAGCGGTTTAAATACTACGAAATTTTAAAAAATCAAAAATACCCTTCCACTATTTTGAATATAGCGTCTGAACCGTTTCTCTCCGAAAAACCCGAATGAAACGATTCGAAAGAGGAGAGTTTCGCGCTTGAAATGAGCCAAAAAAATCCTAAATACGCCTACTAGAAGATAAGATACAGCGGTTTAAATACAACGAAATTTTAAAAAATCAAAAATACCCTTACACTATTTTGAATATAGCGTCTGAACCGTTTATCTCCGAGAAACCCGAATGAAATCAGTCGAAAGAGGAGAGTTTCGCGCTTGTAAGGAGCCAAAAAAATCCTAAATACGCCTACTAGAAGATAAGATACAGCGGTTTAAATACTACGAAATTTTAAAAAATCAAAAATATCCTTCCACTATTTTGAATATAGCGTCTGAACCGTTTCTCTCCGAAAAACTCGAATGAAACCTGTCGAAAGAGGAGAGTTTCGCGCTTGAAATGAGCCAAAAAAATCCTAAATACGCCTACTAGAAGATAAGATACAGCGGTTTAAAAACTACGAAATTTTAAAAAATCAAAAATACCCTTCCACTATTTTGAATATAGCGTCTGAACCGTTTCTCTCCGAAAAACTCGAATGAAACGAGTCGAAAGAGGAGAGTTTCGCGCTTGAAATGAGCCAAAAAAATCTTAAATACGCCTACTAGAAGATAAGATACAGCGGTTTAAATACTACGAAATTTTAAAAAATCAAAAATACCCTTCCACTATTTTGAATATAGCGTCTGAACCGTTTCTCTCCGAAAAACCCGAATGAAACGATTCGAAAGAGGAGAGTTTCGCGCTTGAAATGAGCCAAAAAAATCCTAAATACGCCTACTAGAAGATAAGATACAGCGGTTTAAATACAACGAAATTTTAAAAAATCAAAAATACCCTTCCACTATTTTGAATATAGCGTCTGAACCGTTTATCTCCGAGAAACCCGAATGAAATCAGTCGAAAGAGGAGAGTTTCGCGCTTGTAAGGAGCCAAAAAAATCCTAAATACGCCTACTAGAAGATAAGATACAGCGGTTTAAAAACTACGAAATTTTAAAAAATCAAAAATACCCTTCCACTATTTTGAATATAGCGTCTGAACCGTTTCTCTCCGAAAAACTCGAATGAAACCTGTCGAAAGAGGAGAGTTTCGCGCTTGAAATGAGCCAAAAAAATCCTAAATACGCCTACTAGAAGATAAGATACAGCGGTTTAAAAACTACGAAATTTTAAAAAATCAAAAATACCCTTCCACTATTTTGAATATAGCGTCTGAACCGTTTCTCTCCGAAAAACCCGAATGAAATCAGTCGAAAGAGGAGAGTTTCTCGCTTGAAATGAGCCAAAAAATCCTAAATACGCCTACTAGAAGATAAGATACAGCGGTTTAAATACTTCGAAATTTTAAAAAATCAAAAATACCCTTCCACTATTTTGAATATAGCGTCTGAACCGTTTCTCTCCGAAAAACCCGAATGAAACGAGTCGAAAGAGGAGAGTTTCGCGCTTGAAATGAGCCAAAAAAATCCTAAATACGCCTACTAGAAGATAAGATACAGCGGTTTAAATACTACGAAATTTTAAAAAATCAAAAATACCCTTCCACTATTTTGAATATAGCGTCTGAACCGTTTCTCTCCGAAAAACTCGAATGAAACGAGTCGAAGGAGGAGAGTTTCGCGCTTGAAATGAGCCAAAAAAATCCTAAATACGCCTACTAGAAGATAAGATACAGCGGTTTAAATACTACGAAATTTTAAAAAATCAAAAATACCCTTCCACTATTTTGAATATAGCGTCTGAACCGTTTCTCTCCGAAAAACCCGGATGAAACGATTCGAAAGAGGAGAGTTTCGCGCTTGAAATGAGCCAAAAAAATCCTAAATACGCCTACTAGAAGATAAGATACAGCGGTTTAAATACAACGAAATTTTAAAAAATCAAAAATACCCTTACACTATTTTGAATATAGCGTCTGAACCGTTTATCTCCGAGAAACCCGAATGGAATCAGTCGAAAGAGGAGAGTTTCGCGCTTGTAAGGAGCCAAAAAAATCCTAAATACGCCTACTAGAAGATAAGATACAGCGGTTTAAAACTACGAAATTTTAAAAAATCAAAAATACCCTTCCACTATTTTGAATATAGCGTCTGAACCGTTTCTCTCCGAAAAACTCGAATGAAACCTGTCGAAAGAGGAGAGTTTCGCGCTTGAAATGAGCAAAAAAAATCCTAAATACGCCTACTAGAAGATAAGATACAGCGGTTTAAAAACTACGAAATTTTAAAAAATCAAAAATACCCTTCCACTATTTTGAATATAGCGTCTGAACCGTTTCTCTCCGAAAAACCCGAATGAAATCAGTCGAAAGAGGAGAGTTTCTCGCTTGTAATGAGCCAAAAAATCCTAAATACGCCTACTAGAAGATAAGATACAGCGGTTTAAAAACTACGAAATTTTAAAAAATCAAAAATACCCTTCCACTATTTTGAATATAGCGTCTGAACCGTTTCTCTCCGAAAAACTCGAATGAAACGAGTCGAAGGAGGAGAGTTTCGCGCTTGAAATGAGCCAAAAAAATCCTAAATACGCCTACTAGAAGATAAGATACAGCGGTTTAAATACTACGAAATTTTAAAAAATCAAAAATACCCTTCCACTATTTTGAATATAGCGTCTGAACCGTTTCTCTCCGAAAAACCAGAATGAAATCAGTCGAAAGAGGAGAGTTTCTCGCTTGAAATGAGCCAGAAAAATCCTAAATACGCCTACTAGAAGATAAGATACAGCGGTTTAAAAACTACGAAATTTTAAAAAATCAAAATACCCTTCCACTATTTTGAATATAGCGTCTGAACCGTTTATCTCCGAAAAACCCGAATGAAATCAGTCGAAAGAGGAGAGTTTCGCGCTTGTAAGGAGCCAAAAAAATCCTAAATACGCCTATTAGAAGATAAGATACAGCGGTTTAAATACTACGAAATTTTAAAAAATCAAAAATACCCTTCCACTATTTTGAATATAGCGTCTGAACCGTTTCTCTCCGAAAAACTCGAATGAAACGAGTCGAAGGAGGAGAGTTTCGCGCTTGAAATGAGCCAAAAAAATCTTAAATACGCCTACTAGAAGATAAGATACAGCGGTTTAAATACTACGAAATTTTAAAAAATCAAAAATACCCTTCCACTATTTTGAATATAGCGTCTGAACCGTTTCTCTCCGAAAAACCCGGATGAAACGATTCGAAAGAGGAGAGTTTCGCGCTTGAAATGAGCCAAAAAAATCCTAAATACGCCTACTAGAAGATAAGATACAGCGGTTTAAATACAACGAAATTTTAAAAAATCAAAAATACCCTTACACTATTTTGAATATAGCGTCTGAACCGTTTATCTCCGAGAAACCCGAATGAAATCAGTCGAAAGAGGAGAGTTTCGCGCTTGTAAGGAGCCAAAAAAATCCTAAATGCGCCTACTAGAAGATAAGATACAGCGGTTTAAAAACTACGAAATTTTAAAAAATCAAAAATACCCTTCCACTATTTTGAATATAGCGTCTGAACCGTTTCTCTCCGAAAAACTCGAATGAAACCTGTCGAAAGAGGAGAGTTTCGCGCTTGAAATGAGCCAAAAAAATCCTAAATACGCCTACTAGAAGATAAGATACAGCGGTTTAAAAACTACGAAATTTTAAAAAATCAAAAATACCCTTCCACTATTTTGAATATAGCGTCTGAACCGTTTCTCTCCGAAAAACCCGAATGAAATCAGTCGAAAGAGGAGAGTTTCTCGCTTGAAATGAGCCAAAAAATCCTAAATACGCCTACTAGAAGATAAGATACAGCGGTTTAAATACTTCGAAATTTTAAAAAATCAAAAATACCCTTCCACTATTTTGAATATAGCGTCTGAACCGTTTCTCTCCGAAAAACCCGAATGAAACCAGTCGAAAGAGGAGAGTTTCGCGCTTGAAATGAGCCAAAAAAATCCTAAATACGACTACTAGAAGATAAGATACAGCGGTTTAAAAACTACGAAATTTTAAAAAATCAAAAATACCCTTCCACTATTTTGAATATAGCGTGTGAACCGTTTCTCTCCGAAAAACCCGAATGAAATAAGTCGAAAGAGGAGAGTTTCTCGCTTGAAATGAGCCAGAAAAATCCTAAATACGCCTACTAGAAGATAAGATACAGCGGTTTAAATACTACGAAATTTTAAAAAATCAAAGTATCCTTCCACTATTTTGAATATAGCGTCTGAACCGTTTCTCTCCGAAAAACCCGGATGAAACGAGTCGAAAGAGGAGAGTTTCTCGCTTGAAATGAGCCAAAAAATCCTAAATACGCCTACTAGAAGATAAGATACAGCGGTTTAAATACTTCGAAATTTTAAAAAATCAAAAATACCCTTCCACTATTTTGAATATAGCGTCTGAACCGTTTCTCTCCGAAAAACACGAATGAAACGAGTCGAAAGAGGAGAGTTTCGCGCTTGAAATGAGCCAAAAAAATCCTAAATACGCCTACTAGAAGATAAGATACAGCGGTTTAAATACTACGAAATTTTAAAAAATCAAAAATACCCTTCCACTATTTTGAATATAGCGTCTGAACCGTTTCTCTCCGAAAAACCCGAATGAAACCAGTCGAAAGAGGAGAGTTTCGCGCTTGTAATGAGCCAAAAAAATCCTAAATACGCCTACTAGAAGATAAGATACAGCGGTTTAAAAACTACGAAATTTTAAAAAATCAAAAATACCCTTCCACTATTTTGAATATAGCGTCTGAACCGTTTCTCTCCGAAAAACCCGAATGAAATCAGTCGAAAGAGGAGAGTTTCGCGCTTGTAAGGAGCCAAAAAAATCCTAAATACGCCTACTAGAAGATAAGATACTGCGGTTTAAAAACTACGAAATTTTAAAAAATCAAAAATACCCTTCCACTATTTTGAATATAGCGTCTGAACCGTTTCTCTCCGAAAAACTCGAATGAAACCTGTCGAAAGAGGAGAGTTTCGCGCTTGAAATGAGCCAAAAAAATCCTAAATACGCCTACTAGAAGATAAGATACAGCGGTTTAAATACTACGAAATTTTAAAAAATCAAAAATACCCTTCCACTATTTTGAATATAGCGTCTGAACCGTTTCTCTCCGAAAAACCCGAATGAAATCAGTCGAAAGAGGAGAGTTTCTCGCTTGAAATGAGCCAAAAAATCCTAAATACGCCTACTAGAAGATAAGATACAGCGGTTTAAATACTTCGAAATTTTAAAAAATCAAAAATACCCTTCTACTATTTTGAATATAGCGTCTGAACCGTTTCTCTCCGAAAAACCCGAATGAAACGATTCGAAAGAGGAGAGTTTCGCGCTTGAAATGAGCCAAAAAAATCCTAAATACGCCTACTAGAAGATAAGATACAGCGGTTTAAAAACTACGAAATTTTAAAAAATCAAAAATACCCTTCCACTATTTTGAATATAGCGTCTGAACCGTTTCTCTCCGAAAAACCAGAATGAAATCAGTCGAAAGAGGAGAGTTTCTCGCTTGAAATGAGCCAGAAAAATCCTAAATACGCCTACTAGAAGATAAGATACAGCGGTTTAAAAACTACGAAATTTTAAAAAATCAAAGTACCCTTCCACTATTTTGAATATAGCGTCTGAACCGTTTCTCTCCGAAAAACCCGGATGAAACGATTCGAAAGAGGAGAGTTTCTTGCTTGAAATGAGCCAAAAAATCCTAAATACGCCTACTAGAAGATAAGATACAGCGGTTTAAATACTTCGAAATTTTAAAAAATCAAAAATACCCTTCTACTATTTTGAATATAGCGTCTGAACCGTTTCTCTCCGAAAAACCCGAATGAAACGATTCGAAAGAGGAGAGTTTCGCGCTTGAAATGAGCCAAAAAAATCCTAAATACGCCTACTAGAAGATAAGATACAGCGGTTTAAATACTACGAAATTTTAAAAAATCAAAAATACCCTTCCACTATTTTGAATATAGCGTCTGAACCGTTTCTCTCCGAAAAACCCGAATGAAACCATTCGAAAGAGGAGAGTTTCGCGCTTGAAATGAGCCAAAAAAATCCTAAATACGCCTACTAGAAGATAAGATACAGCGGTTTAAAAACTACGAAATTTTAAAAAATCAAAAATACCCTTCCACTATTTTGAATATAGCGTCTGAACCGTTTATCTCCGAGAAACCCGAATGAAATCAGTCGAAAGAGGAGAGTTTCGCGCTTGTAAGGAGCCAAAAAAATCCTAAATACGCCTACTAGAAGGTAAGATATAGCGGTTTAAAAACTTCGAAATTTTAAAAAATCAAAAATACCCTTCCACTATTTTGAATATAGCGTCTGAACCGTTTCTCTCCGAAAAACTCGAATGAAACCAGTCGAAAGAGGAGAGTTTCGCGCTTGAAATGAGCCAAAAAAATCCTAAATACGCCTACTAGAAGATAAGATACAGCGGTTTAAATACTACGAAATTTTAAAAAATCAAAAATACCCTTCCACTATTTTGAATATAGCGTCTGAACCGTTTCTCTCCGAAAAACCCGAATGAAATCAGTCGAAAGAGGAGAGTTTCTCGCTTGAAATGAGCCAAAAAAATCCTAAATACGCCTACCAGAAGATAAGATACAGCGGTTTACATACTACGAAATTTTAAAAAATCAAAAATACCCTTCCACTATTTTGAATATAGCGTCTGAACCGTTTCTCTCCGAAAAACCCGAATGAAACGATTCGAAAGAGGAGAGTTCCGCGCTTGTAAGGAGCCAAAAAAATCCTAAATACGCCTACTAGAAGATAAGATACAGCGGTTTAAAAACTACGAAATTTTAAAAAATCAAAAATACCCTTCCACTATTTTGAATATAGCGTCTGAACCGTTTCTCTCCGAAAAACCCGAATGAAATCAGTCGAAAGAGGAGAGTTTCGCGCTTGTAATGAGCCAAAAAAATCCTAAATACGCCTACTAGAAGATAAGATACAGCGGTTTAAATACTACGAAATTTTAAAAAATCAAAAATACCCTTCCACTATTTTGAATATAGCGTCTGAACCGTTTCTCTCCGAAAAACCCGAATGAAATCAGTCGAAAGAGGAGAGTTTCGCGCTTGTAATGAGCCAAAAAAAATCCTAAATACGCCTACTAGAAGATAAGATACAGCGGTTTAAAAACTACGAAATTTTAAAAAATCAAAAATACCCTTCCACTATTTTGAATATTGCGTCTGAACCGTTTCTCTCCGAAAAACCAGAATGAAATCAGTCGAAAGAGGAGAGTTTCTCGCTTGAAATGAGCCAGAAAAATCCTAAATACGCCTACTAGAAGATAAGATACAGCGGTTTAAAAACTACGAAATTTTAAAAAATCAAAGTACCCTTCCACTATTTTGAATATAGCGTCTGAACCGTTTCTCTCCGAAAAACCCGAATGAAATCAGTCGAAAGAGGAGAGTTTGGCGCTTGTAAGGAGCCAAAAAAATCCTAAATACGCCTATTAGAAGATAAGGTACAGCGGTTTAAATACTACGAAATTTTAAAAAATCAAAAATACCCTTCCACTATTTTGAATATAGCGTCTGAACCGTTTCTCTCCGAAAAACTCGAATGAAACGAGTCGAAGGAGGAGAGTTTCGCGCTTGAAATGAGCCAAAAAAATCTTAAATACGCCTACTAGAAGATAAGATACAGCGGTTTAAATACTACGAAATTTTAAAAAATCAAAAATACCCTTCCACTATTTTGAATATAGCGTCTGAACCGTTTCTCTCCGAAAAACCCGGATGAAACGGTTCGAAAGAGGAGAGTTTCGCGCTTGAAATGAGCCAAAAAAATCCTAAATACGCCTACTAGAAGATAAGATACAGCGGTTTAAATACTACGAAATTTTAAAAAATCAAAAATACCCTTACACTATTTTGAATATAGCGTCTGAACCGTTTATCTCCGTGAAACCCGAATGAAATCAATCGAAAGAGGAGAGTTTCGCGCTTGTAAGGAGCCAAAAAATCCTAAATACGCCTACTAGAAGATAAGATACAGCGGTTTAAAAACAACGAAATTTTAAAAAATCAAAAATACCCTCCCACTATTTTGAATATAGCGTCTGAACCGTTTCTCTCCGAAAAACTCGAATGAAACCTGTCGAAAGAGGAGAGTTTCGCGCTTGAAATGAGCCAAAAAAATCCTAAATACGCCTACTAGAAGATAAGATACAGCGGTCTAAAAACTTCGAAATTTTAAATAATCAAAAATACCCTTCCACTATTTTGAATATAGCGTCTGAACCGTTTCTCTCCGAAAAACCCGAATGAAATCAGTCGAAAGAGGAGAGTTTGGCGCTTGTAAGGAGCCAAAAAAATCCTAATTACCCCTATTAGAAGATAAGGTACAGCGGTTTAAAAATTCCGAAATTTTAAATAATCAAAAATACCCTTCCACTCTTTTGAATATAGCGTCTGAACCGTTTCTCTCCGAAAAACTCGAATGAAACGAGTCGAAGGAGGAGAGTTTCGCGCTTGAAATGAACCAAAAAAATCTTAAATACGCCTACTAGAAGATAAGATACAGCGGTTTAAATACTACGAAATTTTAAAAAATCAAAAATACCCTTCCACTATTTTGAATATAGCGTCTGAACCGTTTCTCTCCGAAAAACCCGGATGAAACGATTCGAAAGAGGAGAGTTTCGCGCTTGAAATGAGCCAAAAAAATCCTAAATACGCCTACTAGAAGATAAGATACAGCGGTTTAAATACAACGAAATTTTAAAAAATCAAAAATACCCTTACACTATTTTGAATTTAGCGTCTGAACCGTTTATCTCCGAGAAACCCGAATGAAATCAGTCGAAAGAGGAGAGTTTCGCGCTTGTAAGGAGCCAAAAAAATCCTAAATACCCCTATTAGAAGATAAAATACAGCGGTTTAAAATACTACGAAATTTTAAAAAATCATAAATACCCTTCCACTATTTTGAATATAGCGTCTGAACCGTTTCTCTCCGAAAAACTCGAATGAAACCTGTCGAAAGAGGAGAGTTTCTCGCTTGAAATGAGCCAAAAAATCCTAAATACGCCTACTAGAAGATAAGATACAGCGGTTTAAATACTTCGAAATTTTAAAAAATCAAAAATACCCTTCCACTATTTTGAATATAGCGTCTGAACCGTTTCTCCCCGAAAAACCAGAATGAAATCAATCGAAAGAGGAGAGTTTCTCGCTTGAAATGAGCCAGAAAAATCCTAAATACGCCTACTAGAAGATAAGATACAGCGGTTTAAAAACTACGAAATTTTAAAAAATCAAAGTACCCTTCCACTATTTTGAATATACCGTCTGAACCGTTTCTCTCCGAAAAACCCGAATGAAATCAGTCGAAAGAGGAGAGTTTGGCGCCTGTAAGGAGCCAATAAAATCCTAAATACCCCTATTAGAAGATAAGGTACAGCGGTTTAAATACTACGAAATTTTAAAAAATCAAAAATACCCTTCCACTATTTTGAATATAGCGTCTGAACCGTTTCTCTCCGAAAAACTCGAATGAAACGAGTCGAAGGAGGAGAGTTTCGCGCTTGAAATGAACCAAAAAAATCTTAAATACGCCTACTAGAAGATAAGATACAGCGGTTTAAATACTACGAAATTTTAAAAAATCAAAAATACCCTTCCACTATTTTGAATATAGCGTCTGAACCGTTTCTCTCCGAAAAACCCGGATGAAACGGTTCGAAAGAGGAGAGTTTCGCGCTTGAAATGAGCCAAAAAAATCCTAAATACGCATACTAGAAGATAAGATACAGCGGTTTAAATACAACGTAATTTTAAAAAATCAAAAATACCCTTACACTATTTTGAATATAGCGTCTGAACCGTTTATCTCCGAGAAACCCGAATGAAATCAATCGAAAGAGGAGAGTTTCGCGCTTGTAAGGAGCCAAAAAATCCTAAATACGCCTACTAGAAGATAAGATACAGCGGTTTAAAAACTACGAAATTTTAAAAAATCAAAAATACCCTTCCACTATTTTGAATATAGCGTCTGAACCGTTTCTCTCCGAAAAACTCGAATGAAACCTGTCGAAAGAGGAGAGTTTCGCGCTTGAAATGAGCCAAAAAAATCCTAAATACGCCTACTAGAAGATAAGATACAGCGGTCTAAAAACTTCGAAATTTTAAAAAATCAAAAATACCCTTCCACTATTTTGAATATAGCGTCTGAACCGTTTCTCTCCGAAAAACCCGAATGTAATCAGTCGAAAGAGGAGAGTTTGGCGCTTGTAAGGAGCCAAAAAAATCCTAAATACGCCTATTAGAAGATAAGGTACAGCGGTTTAAAAACTCCGAAATTTTAAATAATCAAAAATACCCTTCCACTATTTTGAATATAGCGTCTGAACCGTTTCTCTCCGAAAAACTCGAATGAAACGAGTCGAAGGAGGAGAGTTTCGCGCTTGAAATGAACCAAAAAAATCTTAAATACGCCTACTAGAAGATAAGATACAGCGGTTTAAATACTACGAAATTTTAAAAAATCAAAAATACCCTTCCACTATTTTGAATATAGCGTCTGAACCGTTTCTCTCCGAAAAACCCGGATGAAACGATTCGAAAGAGGAGAGTTTCGCGCTTGAAATGAGCCAAAAAAATCCTAAATACGCCTACTAGAAGATAAGATACAGCGGTTTAAAATACTACGAAATTTTAAAAAATCATAAATACCCTTCCACTATTTTGAATATAGCGTCTGAACCGTTTCTCTCCGAAAAACTCGAATGAAACCTGTCGAAAGAGGAGAGTTTCTCGCTTGAAATGAGCCAAAAAATCCTAAATACGCCTACTAGAAGATAAGATACAGCGGTTTAAATACTTCGAAATTTTAAAAAATCAAAAATACCCTTCCACTATTTTGAATATAGCGTCTGAACCGTTTCTCTCCGAAAAACTCGAATGAAACATGTCGAAAGAGGAGAGTTTCGCGCTTGTAATGAGCCAAAAAAATCCTAAATACGCCTACTAGAAGATAAGATACAGCGGTTTAAAAACTACGAAATTTTAAAAAATCAAAAATACCCTTCCACTATTTTGAATATAGCGTCTGAACCGTTTCTCTCCGAAAAACCCGAATGAAACCAGTCGAAGGAGGAGAGTTTCGCGCTTGAAAGGAGCCAAAAAAATCTTAAATACGCCTACTAGAAGATAAGATACAGCGGTTTAAAAACTACGAAATTTTAAAAAATCAAAAATACCCTTCCACTATTTTGAATATAGCGTCTGAACCGTTTCTCTCCGAAAAACCCGGATGAAACGAGTCGAAAGAGGAGAGTTTCGCGCTTGTAATGAGCCAAAAAAATCCTAAATACGCCTACTAGAAGATAAGATACAGCGGTTTAAAAACTACGAAATTTTAAAAAATCAAAAATACCCTTCCACTATTTTGAATATAGCGTCTGAACCGTTTCTCTCCGAAAAACTCGAATGAAACACGTCGAAAGAGGAGAGTTTCGCGCTTGAAATGAGCAAAAAAAATCCTAAATACGCCTACTAGAAGATAAGATACAGCGGTTTAAAAACTACGAAATTTTAAAAAATCAAAAATACCCTTCCACTATTTTGAATATAGCGTCTGAACCGTTTCTCTCCGAAAAACCCGAATGAAATCAGTCGAAAGAGGAGAGTTTGGCGCTTGTAAGGAGCCAAAAAAATCCTAATTACCCCTATTAGAAGATAAGGTACAGCGGTTTAAAAATTCCGAAATTTTAAATAATCAAAAATACCCTTCCACTATTTTGAATATAGCGTCTGAACCGTTTCTCTCCGAAAAACTCGAATGAAGCGAGTCGAAGGAGGAGAGTTTCGCGCTTGAAATGAACCAAAAAAATCTTAAATACGCCTACTAGAAGATAAGATACAGCGGTTTAAATACTACGAAATTTTAAAAAATCAAAAATACCCTTCCACTATTTTGAATATAGCGTCTGAACCGTTTCTCTCCGAAAAACCCGAATGAAATCAGTCGAAAGAGGAGAGTTTCGCGCTTGTAAGGAGCCATAAAAATCCTAAATACGCCTACTAGAAGATAAAATACAGCGGTTTAAAATACTACGAAATTTTAAAAAATCAAAAATACCCTTCCACTATTTTGAATATAGCGTCTGAACCGTTTCTCTCCGAAAAACTCGAATGAAACCTGTCGAAAGAGGAGAGTTTCGCGCTTGAAATGAGCCAAAAAAATCCTAAATACGCCTACTAGAAGATAAGATACAGCGGTCTAAAAACTTCGAAATTTTAAAAAATCAAAAATACCCTTCCACTATTTTGAATATAGCGTCTGAACCGTTTCTCTCCGAAAAACCCGAATGAAATCAGTCGAAAGAGGAGAGTTTGGCGCTTGTAAGGAGCCAAAAAAATCCTAATTACCCCTATTAGAAGATAAGGTACAGCGGTTTAAAAATTCCGAAATTTTAAATAATCAAAAATACCCTTCCACTATTTTGAATATAGCGTCTGAACCGTTTCTCTCCGAAAAACTCGAATGAAACGAGTCGAAGGAGGAGAGTTTCGCGCTTGAAATGAGCCAAAAAAATCTTAAATACGCCTACTAGAAGATAAGATACAGCGGTTTAAATACTACGAAATTTTAAAAAATCAAAAATACCCTTCCACTATTTTGAATATAGCGTCTGAACCGTTTCTCTCCGAAAAACCCGAATGAAATAAGTCGAAAGAGGAGAGTTTCTCGCTTGTAAGGAGCCAAAAAAATCCTAAATACGCCTACTAGAAGTTAAGATACAGCGGTTTAAATACTTCGAAATTTTAAAAAATCATAAATACCCTTCCACTATTTTGAATATAGCATCTGAACCGTTTCTCTCCGGAGAACACCAATGAAACGATTCGAAAGAGGAGAGTTTCGCGCTTGTAAGGAGCCAAAAAAATCCTAAATACGCCTACTAGAAGATAAGATACAGCGGTTTAAAATACTACGAAATTTTAAAAAATCATAAATACCCTTCCACTATTTTGAATATAGCGTCTGAACCGTTTCTCTCCGAAAAACTCGAATGAAACCTGTCGAAAGAGGAGAGTTTCTCGCTTGAAATGAGCCAAAAAATCCTAAATACGCCTACTAGAAGATAAGATACAGCGGTTTAAATACTTCGAAATTTTAAAAAATCAAAAATACCCTTCTACTATTTTGAATATAGCGTCTGAACCGTTTCTCTCCGGAAAACCCGAATGAAACGATTCGAAAGAGGAGAGTTTCGCGCTTGAAATGAGCCAAAAAAATCCTAAATACGCCTACTAGAAGATAAGATACAGCAGTTTAAATACTACGAAATTTTAAAAAATCAAAAATACCCTTCCACTATTTTGAATATTGCGTCTGAACCATTTCTCCCCGAAAAACCAGAATGAAATCAATCGAAAGAGGAGAGTTTCTCGCTTGAAATGAGCCAGAAAAATCCTAAATACGCGTACTAGAAGATAAGATACAGCGGTTTAAAAACTACGAAATTTTAAAAAATCAAAGTACCCTTCCACTATTTTGAATATACCGTCTGAACCGTTTCTCTCCGAAAAACCCGAATGAAATCAGTCGAAAGAGGAGAGTTTGGCGCTTGTAAGGAGCCAAAAAAATCCTAAATACCCCTATTAGAAGATAAGGTACAGCGGTTTAAAAATTCCGAAATTTTAAATAATCAAAAATACCCTTCCACTATTTTGAATATAGCGTCTGAACCGTTTCTCTCCGAAAAACTCGAATGAAACGAGTCGAAGGAGGAGAGTTTCGCGCTTGAAATGAGCCAAAAAAATCTTAAATACGCCTACTAGAAGATAAGATACAGCGGTTTAAAAACTACGAAATTTTAAAAAATCAAAAATACCCTTCCACTATTTTGAATATAGCGTCTGAACCGTTTCTCTCCGAAAAACTCGAATGAAACCTGTCGAAAGAGGAGAGTTTCGCGCTTGTAATGAGCCAAAAAAATCCTAAATACGCCTACTAGAAGATAAGATACAGCGGTTTAAATACTACGAAATTTTAAAAAATCAAAAATACCCTTCTACTATTTTGAATATAGCGTCTGAACCGTTTCTCTCCGAAAAACCCGAATGAAACGATTCGAAAGAGGAGAGTTTCGCGCTTGAAATGAGCCAAAAAAATCCTAAATACGCCTACTAGAAGATAAGATACAGCGGTTTAAATACTACGAAATTTTAAAAAATCAAAAATACCCTTCCACTATTTTGAATATTGCGTCTGAACCATTTCTCCCCGAAAAACCAGAATGAAATCAATCGAAAGAGGAGAGTTTCTCGCTTGAAATGAGCCAGAAAAATCCTAAATACGCGTACTAGAAGATAAGATACAGCGGTTTAAAAACTACGAAATTTTAAAAAATCAAAGTACCCTTCCACTATTTTGAATATACCGTCTGAACCGTTTCTCTCCGAAAAACCCGAATGAAATCAGACGAAAGAGGAGAGTTTGGCGCTTGTAAGGAGCCAAAAAAATCCTAAATACCCCTATTAGAAGATAAGGTACAGCGGTTTAAAAACTACGAAATTTTAAAAAATCAAAAATACCCTTCCACTATTTTGAATATAGCGTCTGAACCGTTTCTCTCCGAAAAACCCGAATGAAACGATTCGAAAGAGGAGAGTTTCGCGCTTGAAATGAGCCAAAAAATCCTAAATACGCCTACTAGAAGATAAGATACAGCGGTTTAAATACTTCGAAATTTTAAAAAATCAAAAATACCCTTCTACTATTTTGAATATAGCGTCTGAACCGTTTCTCTCCGGAATACCCGAATGAAACGATTCGAAAGAGGAGAGTTTCGCGCTTGAAATGAGCCAAAAAAATCCTAAATACGCCTACTAGAAGATAAGATACAGCGGTTTAAATACTACGAAATTTTAAAAAATCAAAAATAGCCTTCCACTATTTTGAATATAGCGTCTGAACCGTTTCTCTCCGAAAAACCCGAATGAAATAAGTCGAAAGAGGAGAGTTTCTCGCTTGAAATGAGCCAAAAAATCCTAAATACGCCTACTAGAAGATAAGATACAGCGGTTTAAAAACTTCGAAATTTTAAAAAATCAAAAATACCCTTCCACTATTTTGAATATAGCGTCTGAACCGTTTCTCTCCGAAAAACTCGAATGAAACGAGTCGAAAGAGGAGAGTTTCGCGCTTGAAATGAGCCAAAAAAATCCTAAATACGCCTACTAGAAGATAAGATACAGCTGTTTAAATACTACGAAATTTTAAAAAATCAAAAATACCCTTCCACTATTTTGAATATAGCGTCTGAACCGTTTCTCTCCGAGAAACCAGAATGAAATCAGTCGAAAGAGGAGAGTTTCTCGCTTGAAATGAGCCAGAAAAATCCTAAATACGCCTACTAGAAGATAAGATACAGCGGTTTAAAAACTACGAAATTTTAAAAAATCAAAGTACCCTTCCACTATTTTGAATATAGCGTCTGAACCGTTTCTCTCCGAAAAACCCGAATGAAATCAGTCGAAAGAGGAGAGTTTGGCGCTTGTAAGGAGCCAAAAAAATCCTAAATACGCCTATTAGAAGATAAGGTACAGCGGTTTAAAAATTCCGAAATTTTAAATAATCAAAAATACCCTTCCACTATTTTGAATATAGCGTCTGAACCGTTTCTCTCCGAAAAACTCGAATGAAACGAGTCGAAGGAGGAGAGTTTCGCGCTTGAAATGAGCCAAAAAAATCTTAAATACGCCTACTAGAAGATAAGATACAGCGGTTTAAATACTACGAAATTTTAAAAAATCAAAAATACCCTTCCACTATTTTGAATATAGCGTCTGAACCGTTTCTCTCCGAAAAACCCGGATGAAACGATTCGAAAGAGGAGAGTTTCGCGCTTGTAATGAGCCAAAAAAATCCTAAATACGCCTACTAGAAGATAAGATACAGCGGTTTAAAAACTACGAAATTTTAAAAAATCAAAAATACCCTTCCACTATTTTGAATATAGCGTCTGAACCGTTTCTCTCCGAAAAACTCGAATGAAACATGTCGAAAGAGGAGAGTTTCGCGCTTGAAATGAGCAAAAAAAATCCTAAATACGCCTACTAGAAGATAAGATACAGCGGTTTAAAAACTACGAAATTTTAAAAAATCAAAAATACCCTTCCACTATTTTGAATATAGCGTCTGAACCGTTTCTCTCCGAAAAACCCGAATGAAATAAGTCGAAAGAGGAGAGTTTCTCGCTTGAAATGAGCCAAAAAAATCCTAAATACGCCTACTAGAAGTTAAGATACAGCGGTTTAAAAACTTCGAAATTTTAAAAAATCAAAAATACCCTTCCACTATTTTGAATATAGCGTCTGAACCGTTTCTCTCCGAAAAACACGAATGAAACGATTCGAAAGAGGAGAGTTTCGCGCTTGAAATGAGCCAAAAAAATCCTAAATACGCCTACTAGAAGATAAGATACAGCGGTTTAAAATACTACGAAATTTTAAAAAATCAAAAATACCCTTCCACTATTTTGAATATAGCGTCTGAACCGTTTCTCTCCGAAAAACTCGAATGAAATCTGTCGAAAGAGGAGAGTTTCGCGCTTGAAATGAGCCAAAAAATCCTAAATACGCCTACTAGAAGATAAGATACAGCGGTTTAAATACTTCGAAATTTTAAAAAATCAAAAATACCCTTCCACTATTTTGAATATAGCGTCTGAACCGTTTCTCTCCGGAAAACCCGAATGAAACGAGTCGAAAGAGGAGAGTTTCGCGCTTGAAATGAGCCAAAAAAATCCTAAATACGCCTACTAGAAGATAAGGTACAGCGGTTTAAATACTACGAAATTTTAAAAAATCAAAAATACCCTTCCACTATTTTGAATATTGCGTCTGAACCATTTCTCTCCGAAAAACCAGAATGAAATCAATCGAAAGAGGGGAGTTTCACGCTTGAAATGTGCCAGAAAAATCCTAAATACACCTACTAGAAGATAAGATACAGCGGTTTAAAAACTACGAAATTTTAAAAAATCAAAGTACCCTTCCACTATTTTGAATATACCGTCTGAACCGTTTCTCTCCGAAAAACCCGAATGAAATCAGTCGAAAGAGGAGAGTTTGGCGCTTGTAAGGAGCCAAAAAAATCCTAAATACGCCTATTAGAAGATAAGGTACAGCGGTTTAAAAATTCCGAAATTTTAAATAATCAAAAATACCCTTCCACTATTTTGAATATAGCGTCTGAACCGTTTCTCTCCGAAAAACTCGAATGAAACGAGTCGAAGGAGGAGAGTTTCGCGCTTGAAATGAGCCAAAAAAATCCTAAATACGCCTACTAGAAGATAAGATACAGCGGTTTAAAAACTACGAAATTTTAAAAAATCAAAAATACCCTTCCACTATTTTGAATATAGCGTCTGAACCGTTTCTCTCCGAAAAACTCGAATGAAACCTGTCGAAAGAGGA